>NW_027254810.1:0-169085 GCF_044704955.1 Pristiophorus japonicus | reverse complement strand
CCTCGGGACACTGTCCCCTCCCCCCGGGACACTCTCCCCTCCCCCCGGGACACTCTCCCCTCCCCTCGGGACACTGTCCCCTCCCCCGGGACACTCTCCCCTCCCCCCGGGACACTCTCCCCTCCCCTCGGGACACTCTCCCCTCCCCCGGGACACTCTCCCCTCCCCCCGGGACACTATCCCCTCCCCTCCCCTCGGGACACTCTCCCCTCCCCCAGAGAAACTCACCCCTCCCCCCGGGACACTCTCCCCTCCCCTCGGGACACTCTCCGCTCCCCCCGGGACACTCTCCCCTCCCCTCGGGACACTCTCCCCTCCCCCTGAGACACTCTCCCCTCGGGACACTCTCCCCTCCCCCTGAGACACCCTCCCCTCCCCCCGAGACACACTCCCCTCCCCCCGAGACACTCTCCCCTCCCTCCGAGACACACTCCGCTCCCCCCGAGACACACTCCGCTCCCCCGAGACACTCTCCCCTCCCCCCGACTCCCCTCCACCCGAGACACTCTCCCCTCCTCCGAGACACTCTCCCCTCCTCCCGAGACACTCTCCTCTACCCCGGGACACTCTCCCTCCCCCCGGGACACTCTCCCCTCCCCCCGGGACACTCTCCCCTCCCCCCGGGACACTCTTCCCTCCCGACCTCTCCCCTCGGGACACTCTCCCCTCCCCCCGGGACTCTCTCCCCTCCCCCGGGACACTCTCCCCTCCCCCCGGGACGCTCTCCCCTCCCCGGGACACTCTCCCCTCCCCCCGCAACACTCTCCCCTCCCCCAGGAACACGATCCCTTCCCCCCGAGACACTCTCCCCTCCCCCCGGGACACTCTCCCCTCCCCTCCCCTCGGGATACTCTCCCCTCCCTCCCCCCGGGACACTCTCCTCTCCCCTCCCCCTGAGAGACTCTCCCCTCCCCCCGGGACACTCTCCCCTCCCCTCCCCTCGGGACACTCTCCCCTCTCCCCGAGACACTCTCCCCTCCACTCCCCTCGGGACACTCTCCCCTCCCCCCGAGACACTCTCCCCTCCCTCCGGGACACTCTCCCCTCCCCCGGGACACTCTCCCCTCCCCCCTGGACCATCTCCCCTCCGCCCGGGACCCTCTCCCCTCCCCCCGGGACACTCTCCCCTCCCCCCGGGACACTCTCCCCTCCCCCCGGGACACTCTCCCCTCCCCCCGGGACACTCTCCCCTCCCCCGAGACACTCTTCCCTCCCCCTGAGACACTCTCCCCACCCCATGAGACACTCTCCCCTCCCCCTGAGACACTCTCCCCTCCCCCCGGAACACTCTCCCCTCCCCCTGGAACACTATCCCCTCCCCCCGGGACACTCTCCCCTCCCCTCGGGACACTATCCCCTCCCCCGAGACACTCTCCCCTCCCCTCGGGACACTCTCCCCTCCCCCCGGGACACACTCCCTTCCCTCCGGGACACTCTCCCCTCCCCACGGGACACTCTTCCCTCCCCCCGGGACACTCTCCCCTCCCCCCGGGACACTCTTCCCTCCCCTCCCCTCGGGACACTCTCCCCTCCCCCCGGGACACTCTCCCCTCCCCCGGGACTCTCTCCCCTCCCCCCTGGACACTCTCCCCTCCCCCCGGGACGCTCTCCCCTCCCCCCGGGACGCTCTCCCCTCCCCCCGGGACGCTCTCCCCTCCCCCCGGGACTCTCTCCCCTCCCCCCGGAACACTCTCCCCTCCCCCCGGGACACTCTCCGCTCCCCCCGGGACACTCTCCCCTCCCCTCGGGATATTCTCCCCTCCCCCTTAGACACTCTCCCCTCGGGACACTCTCCCCTCCCCCTGAGACACTCTCCCCTCGGGACACTCTCCCCTCCCCCTGAGACACTCTCCCCTCCCCCCGGGACACTCTCCCCTCCCCTCGGGACACTGTCCCCTCCCCCCGGGACACTCTCCCCTCCCCCCGGGACACTCTCCCCTCCCCTCGGGACACTGTCCCCTCCCCCCGGGACACTCTCCCCTCCCCCCGGGACACTCTCCCCTCCCCTCGGGACACTCTCCCCTCCCCCCGGGACACTCTCCCCTCCCCCCGGGACACTATCCCCTCCCCTCCCCTCGGGACACTCTCCCCTCCCCCAGAGAAACTCACCCCTCCCCCCGGGACACTCTCCCCTCCCCCCGGGACACTCTCCGCTCCCCCCGGGACACTCTCCCCTCCCCTCGGGACACTCTCCCCTCCCCCTGAGACACTCTCCCCTCGGGACACTCTCCCCACCCCCTGAGACACCCTCCCCTCCCCCCGAGACACACTCCCCTCCCCCCGAGACACTCTCCCCTCCCTCCGAGACACACTCCGCTCCCCCCGAGACACACTCCGCTCCCCCCGAGACACTCTCCCCTCCCCCCGAGACACTCTCCCCTCCACCCGAGACACTCTCCCCTCCTCCGAGACACTCTCCCCTCCTCCCGAGACACTCTCCTCTACCCCGGGACACTCTCCCCTCCCCCCGGGACACTCTCCCCTCCCCCCGGGACACTCTCCCCTCCCCCCGGGACACTCTTCCCTCCCCTCCCCTCGGGACACTCTCCCCTCCCCCCGGGACTCTCTCCCCTCCCCCCGGGACACTCTCCCCTCCCCCCGGGACGCTCTCCCCTCCCCCGGGACACTCTCCCCTCCCCCCGCAACACTCTCCCCTCCCCCAGGAACACGATCCCTTCCCCCCGAGACACTCTCCCCTCCCCCCGGGACACTCTCCCCTCCCCTCCCCTCGGGATACTCTCCCCTCCCCTCCCCCCGGGACACTCTCCTCTCCCCTCCCCCTGAGAGACTCTCCCCTCCCCCCGGGACACTCTCCCCTCCCCTCCCCTCGGGACACTCTCCCCTCTCCCCGAGACACTCTCCCCACCCCCCGGGACACTCCCCCTCCCTCCTGGACAAACTCCCCTCCCCCCGGGACACTCCCCACTCCCCCCCGGGACACACTCCCCTCCCCTCCACTCGGGACACTCTCCCCTCCCCCCGAGACACTCTCCCCTCCCCCCGAGACACTCTCCCCTCCCCCCGGGACACTCTCCCCTTCCCCCGGGACACTCTCCCCTTCCCCCGGGACACTCTCCCCTCCCCTCGGGACACTCTCCCCTCCCCTCGGAACACTCTCCACTCCCCCTGAGACACCCTCCCCTCTCCCCGGGACACTCTCCCCTCCCCTGAGACACTCTCTCCTACCCTCCTCTCCCCTCCCCTTGGGACACTCTCCCCTCCCCCCGAGACACTCTCCCCTCCCCCCGGGACACTCTCCCCTCCCCCCGGGACACTCTCCCCTCCACCCGGGACACTCTCCCCTCCCCCCGGGACACTGTCCACTCCCCTCGGGACAATCTCCCCTCCCCTCGGGACACTCTCCCCTCCCCTCCGGACACTCTCCACTCCCCTGAGACACTCTCCCCTCCCCTTTGCTCCCCCTGGGACACTCTCCCCTCCTCTCCCCTCGGGACATTCTCCCCTCCCCTCCCCCCGGGACACTCTCCCCTCCCCCTGGGACAATCTCCCCTCCCCTCCCCCCGGGACACTCTCCCCTCCCCCCGGGACACTCTCCCCTCCCCCCGGGACCGTCTCCCCTCCCCCCGGGACACACTCCCCTCCCCTCGGGCCACTCTCCCCTCCCCTTGGAACACTCTCCCCTCCCCCCGGGACACTCTCCGCTCCCCTCCCCTTCCCCCGGGACACTCTCCCCTCCACCTGAGACACTCTCCCCTCCCCTCGGGACACTCTCCCCTCCCCCTGGGACTCCCTCCCTTCCCTCCGGGACACTCTCCCCTACCCCAGGGACACTCTCCCCTCCCTCCCGGGACACTCTCTCCTCCCCCCGGGACACTCTCCCCTCCCCTCCCCTCTGGCCACTCTCCCCTCCCCCCGAGACACTCTCCCCTCCCCCTGGGACACTCTCCCCTCCCCCCGAGACACTCTCCCCTCACCCCGGGACACTCTCCCCTCCCACCGGGACACTCTCCCCTCCCCTCGGGACACTCTCCCCTCCCCCTGGGACACTCTCCCCTCCCCCCGGGACACTCTCCCCTCCTCCCGGGACACTCTCCCCTCCCCCCGAGACACTCATTCCTCCCCCCGGGACACTCTCCCCTCCCCCTGGGACACTCTCCCCTCCCCTCCCCCTGGCACACTCTCCTCTCCCCTCGGGACACACACCCCTCCCCTCCCCCCGGGACACTCTCCCCTCCCCTCCCCTCGGGACACTCTCCCCTCCCCTCCCCTCGGTACACTCTCCCCTCCCCTCCCCCCGGGACACTCTCCCCTCCCCCTGGCACACTCTCCCCTCCCCCTGAGACACTCTCCCCTCCCCCCGGGACACTCTCCCCTGCCCCCGGGACACTCTCCACTCCCCTCGGGACACTCTCCCCTCCCCTCCCCCTGGGACACTCTACCCTCCCCTCGGGACACTCTCCCCACCCCCCGGGACACGCTCCCCTCCCCTCCCCCCGAGACACTGAACCCTCCCCTCCCCCCGAGACATTCTCCACTCCCCGCCCCCCGAGACACTCTCCCCTCCCCCCGAGACACTCTCCCCTCCCCCTGAGATACTCTCCCCTCCCCTGAGACATTCTCCCCTCCCCCTGAGAAACTCTCCCCTCCCCCGAGACACTCGCCCCTCCCCCCGAGACACTCTCCCCTCCCCCCGAGACACTCTCCCCTCCCCCTGAGATACTCTCCCCTCCCCTGAGACATTCTCCCCTCCCCCTGAGAAACTCTCCCCTCCCCCGAGACACTCTCCCCTCCCCCCGAGACACTCCCCTCCATCTGAGACAATGTCCCCTCTCCCCGAGACATTCTCCCCTCCCCCCGAGACACTCTCCCCTCCCCCGAGACACTCTCCCCTCCCCCCGAGACACTCCCCTCCATCTGAGACAATGTCCCCTCCCCCCGTGACACTCTCCCCTCCGCCCGAGATACTCTCCACTCCCCCCGAGACATTCTCCCCTCCCCTCCCCCCGGGACAATCTCCCCTCTCCTCCCCTCCTCCCGGGACACTCTCCCCTCCCCTCCCCTCCCCTCGGGACACTCTCCCCTCCCCCCGGACACTCTCCCCTCCCCTCCCCCCGGGACACTCACCCCTCCCCTCCCCCTGGGACACACTCCCCTCCCCTCGCGACACTCTACCCCCCCCTGGGACACTCCCCTTCCCCTCCACCCGCGACACTCACCCTCCCCTCCCCTCCCAACCGGGACACTCACCCTCCCCCCACTCCCTCCAGGACACTCACGCTCCCCTCCCCTCCCCCAGGGATACTCACCTTCCCCTCCCCCCGGGACACTCACCCTCCCCTCCCCTCCCCCCCGGGACACTCACCCTCCCCTCCCCCGGGACACTCACCCTCCCCTCCCCTCCCCCCGGGACACTCTCCCCTCCCCTCGGGATACTCTCCCCTCCCCCCGGGACACTCTCCCCTCCCACCGGGACACTCTCCCCTCCCCTCCCCTCGGGACACTCTCCCCTCACCCCGAGACACTCTCCCCTCCCCCCGGGACACTCTCCCTTCCCCCCGGGACACTCTCCCCTCCCCCCGGGACACTCTCCCCTCCCACCGGGACACTCTCCCCTCCCCTCCCCTCGGGACACTCTCCCCTCCCCCCGAGACACTCTCCCCTCCCCCGCGACACTCTCCCCTCCCCTCCCCTCCCCTCCCCTCGGGACATTCTCCCCTCCCCTCCCCCCGGGACACTCTCCCCTCCCCCTGGGACACTCCCCCCTCCCCTCCCCTCGGGACACTCTCCCCTCTCCCCGGGACACTCTCCCCTCCACCCGGGACACTCTCCCCTCCCCTCCTCCTGGGACAATCTCCCCTCCCCCTGGGACTCTCTCCCCTCCCACTGCGACACTCTCCCCTCCCCTCCCCCTGGGACACTCTCCCCTCCCCTCCCCCTGGGACACTCTCCCGTCCCCTCCCCCCGGGACACTCTCCCCTCCCCCCGGGACACTCTCCCCTCCCCCCGGGACACTCTCCCCTTCCCCCGGGACACTCTGCCTTGCCTCCGGGACACTCTCCTCTCCCCCCGGGACACTCTCCCCTCCCCCTGGGACACTCTCCCCTTCCCTCCCTCGGGACACTCTCCATTCCCCCCGGGACACTCTCCCCTCCCCCCGGGACACTCTCCCCTCCCCCCGGGACACTCACCCCTCCCTCCGGGACACTCTCACCTCCCCTCTGGACACTCTCCCCTCCCCTCGGGACACTCTCCCCTCGCCTCGGGACACTCTCCCCTCCCCTGAGACACTCTCCCCTCCCCTTCCCTCCCCCTGGGACACTATCCACTCCCCTCCCCTCCCCTCCCCTCCCCTCGGGACACTCCCCTCCCCTCCCCCTGGGACACTCTCCCCAACCCCTGGGTCAGTCTCCCCTCCCCTCCCCTCGGGACACTCTCCCCTCTCCCCGGGACACTCTCCCCTCCCCCCGGGACACTCTCCCCTCCCCTCCCCCTGGGACACTCTCCCCTCCCCCCGGGACACTCTCCCCTCCCCCCGGGACACTCTCCCCTCCCCCCGGGACCGTCTCCCCTCCCCCCGGGACACTCTCCCCTCCCCTCCCCTTCCCCCGGGACACTCTCCCCTCCGCCCGGGACACTCTCCCCTCCACCTGAGACACTCTCCCCTCCCCTCGGGACACGCTCCCCTCCCCCCGGGACTCCCTCCCTTCCCTCCGGGACACTCTCCCCTCCCCCCCGGGACACTCTCTCCTCCCCCCGGGACACTCTCCCCTCCCCTCCCCTCTGGCCACTCTCCCCTTCCCCCGAGACACTCTCCCCTCCCCCCGAGACACTCTCCCCTCCCCCCGGGACACTCTCCCCTCCCGCCGGGACACTCTCCCCTCTCCTTGGGACACTCTCCCCTCCCCCCGGGACATAGAAACGTAGAAACATAGAAACATAAAAAATAGGTGCAGGAGTAGGCCATTCAGCCCTTCTAGCCTGCACCGCCATTCAATGAGTTCATGGCTTAACATGAAACTTCAGTACCCCATTCCTGCTTTCTCACCATACCCCTTGATCCCCCGAGTAGTAAGGACTTCATCTAACTCCCTTTTTGAATATATTTAGTGAATTGGCCTCAACAACTTTCTGTGGTAGAGAATTCCACAGGTTCACCACTCTCTGGGTGAAGAAGTTTCTCCTCATCTCGGTCCTAAATGGCTTATCCCTTATCCTCAGACTGTGTCCCCTGGTTCTGGACTTCCCCAACATTGGGAACATTCTTCCTGCATCGAACCTGTCTAACCCCGTCAGAATTTTAAACGTTTCTATAAGGTCCCCACTCATTCTTCTGAACTCCAGTGAATACAAGCCCAGTTGATCCAGTCTTTCTTGATAGGTCAGTCCCGCCATCCCGGGAATCAGTCTGGTGAATCTTCGCTGCACTCCCTCAATAGCAAGAATGTCCTTCCTCAGGTTAGGGGACCAAAACTGTACACAATACTCCAGGTGTGGCCTCACCAAGGCCCTGTACAACTGTAGCAACACCACCCTGCCCCTGTACTCAAATCCCCTCGCTATGAAGGCCAACATGCCATTAGCTTTCTTAACCGCCTGCTGTACCTGCATGCCAACCTTCAATGACTGATGTACCATGACACCCAGGTCTCGTTGCACCTCCCCTTTTCCTAATCTGTCACCATTCAGATAATAGTCTGTCTCTCTGTTTTTACCACCAAAGTGGATAATCTCACATTTATCCACATTATACTTCATCTGCCATGCATTTGTCCACTCACCTAACCTATCCAAGTCACTCTGCAGCCTAATAGCATCCTCCTCGCAGCTCACACTGCCACCCAACTTAGTGTCATTCGCAAATTTGGAGATACTGCATTTAATCCCCTCGTCTAAATCATTAATGTACAGTGTAAACAGCTGGGGCCCCAGCACAGAACCTTGCGGTACCCCACTAGTCACTGCCTGCCATTCTGAAAAGTCCCCATTTACTCCTACTCTTTGCTTCCTGTCTGACAACCAGTTCTCAATCCATGTCAGCACACTACCCCCAATCCCATGTGCTTTAACTTTGCACATTAATCTCTTGTGTGGGACCTTGTCGAAAGCCTTCTGAAAGTCCAAATATACCATATCAACTGGTTCTCCCTTGTCCACTCTACTGGAAACATCCTCAAAAAATTCCAGAAGATTTGTCAAGCATGATTTCCCTTTCACAAATCCATGCTGACTTGGACCTATCATGTCACCTCTTTCCAAATGCACTGCTATGACATCCTTAATAATTGATTCCATCATTTTACCCACTACCGATGTCAGGCTGACCGGTCTATAATTCCCTGTTTTCTCTCTCCCTCCTTTTTTAAAAAGTGGGGTTACATTGGCTACCCTCCACTCCATAGGAACTGATCCAGAGTCAATGGAATGTTGGAAAATGACTGTCAATGCATCCGCTATTTCCAAGGCCACCTCCTTAAGTACTCTGCGATGCAGTCCATCAGGCCCTGGGGATTTATCGGCCTTCAATCCCATCAATTTCCCCAACACAATTTCCCGACTAATAAAGATTTCCCTCAGTTCCCCCTCCTTACTAGACCCTTTGACCCCTTTTATATCCGAAAGGTTGTTTGTGTCCTCCTCAGTGAATACCGAATCAAAGTACTTGTTCAATTGGTCCGCCATTTCTTTGTTCCCCGTTATGACTTCCCCTGATTCTGACTGCAGGGGACCTACGTTTGTCTTTACTAACCTTTTTCTCTTTACATATCTATAGAAACTTTTGCAATCCGCCTTAATGTTCCCTGCAAGCTTCTTCTCGTACTTCATTTTCCCTGCCCTAATCAAACCCTTTGTCCTCCTCTGCTGAGTTCTAAATTTCTCCCAGTCCCCGGGTTCGCTGCTATTTCTGGCCAATTTGTATGCCACTTCCTTGGCTTTAATACTATCCCTGATTTCCCTTGATAGCCACGGTTGAGCCACCTTCCCTTTTTTATTTTTCCGCCAGACAGGAATGTACAATTGTTGTAGTTCATCCATGCGGTCTCTAAATGTCTGCCATTGCCCATCCACAGTCAACCCCTTAAGTATCATTCGCCAATCTATCCTAGCCAATTCACACCTCATACCTTCAAAGTTATCCTTCTTTAAGTTCTGGACCATGGTCTCTGAATTTACTGTTTCATTCTCCATCCTAATGCAGAATTCCACCATATTATGGTCACTCTTCCCCAAGGGGCCTCGCACAACGAGATTGCTAATTAATCCTCTCTCATTACACAACACCCAGTCTAAGATGGCCTCCCCCCTAGTTGGTTCCTCAACATATTGGTCTAGAAAACCATCCCTTATGCACTCGAGGAAATCCTCCTCCACCGTATTGCTTCCAGTTTGGCTAGCCCAATCTATGTGCATATTAAAGTCACCCATTATAACTGCTACACCTTTATTGCATGCACCCATAATTTCCTGTTTGATGCCCTCCCCAACATCCCTATTACAGTTTGGAGGTCTATACACAACTCCTACTAACGTTTTTTGCCCTTTGGTGTTCTGTAGCTCTACCCATATAGATTCCACATCATCCAAGCTAATGTCTTTCCTAACTATTGCATTAATCTCCTCTTTAACCAGCAATGCTACCCCACCTCCTTTTCCTTTTATTCTATCCTTCCTGAATGTTGAATACCCCTGAATTTTGAGTTCCCAGCCCTGATCATCCTGGAGCCACGTCTCCGTAATCCCAATCACATCATATTTATTCACATCTATTTGCACAATTAATTCATCCACCTTATTGCGGATACTCCTTGCATTAAGACACAAAGCCTTCAGGCTTGTTTTTTTGAACACCCTTTGTCCTTTTAGAATTTTGCTGTACAGTGGCCCTTTTTGTTCTTTGCCTTGGGTTTCTCTGCCCTCCACTTTTCCTCATCTCCTTTCTGTCTTTTGCTTTTGCCTCCTTTTTGTTTCCCTCTGTCTCCCTGCATTGGTTCCCATCCCCCTGCCATATTAGTTTAACTCCTCCCCAACAGCACTAGCAAACACTCCCCCTAGGACATTGGTTCCGGTCCTGCCCAGGTGCAGACCGTCTGGTTTGTACTGGTCCCACCTCCCCCAGAACCGGTCCCAATGCCCCAGGAATTTGAATCCCTCCCTGCTGCACCACTGCTCAAGCCACGTATTCATCTGCGCTATCCTGCGATTCCTACTCTGACTATCACGTGGCACTGGTAGCAGTGACTGATGTACCATGACACCCAGGTCTCGTTACATCTCCACTTTTACTAATCTGTCACCATTCAGATAATTATCTGCCTTCCTGTTTTTGCCACCAAAGTGGATAACTTCACGTTTATCCACATTACACTGCATCTGACATGCATTTGCCCACTCACCTAACCTGTCCAATTCACCCTGCAGCCTCTTAGCATCCTCCTCACAGCTCACACTGCCACCCAGCTTAGTATCATCTGCAAACTTGAAGATATTACATTCAATTCCTTCATCTAAATCATTGATGTATATTGTAAATAGCTGGGATCCCAGCACTAAACCTTGCGGCACTCCACTAGTCACTGCCTGCCATTCTGAAAAGGACTGTTTATTCCCACTCTTTGCTTCTGTCTGCCAACCAGTTCTCTATCCAGGTCAAACATTACCCCCAGTAGCATGTGCCTTAATTTTGCACACTATCTCTTGTGTGGAACCTTGTCAAAAGCCTTTTGAAAGTCCACATGCATCAAGTCCACTGGTTGTCCCTTATCCACTCTACTAGTTACATCCTCAAATAACCCTAGAAGTTTTGTCAAGCATGATTTCCCTTTCATAAATCCATGCTGACTTGTACCGATCCTATCACTGCTTTCCAAATTACATGTTTAATAATTAATTCCAGCATTTTTCCCACTACCGATGTCAGGCTAACCGCTCTATAATTCCCTGTTTTTTTTCTCTCCCTCCAGTTTAAAATGTTGGGTTACATTAGCTACCCTCCAATCCATAGGTACTTATCCAGAGTCCAAGGAATTTTGGAAAATGACCAGCAATGCATCTACTATTTCTAGGATCACTTGCTTAATACTCTGGGATGCAGACTATCAGGCCCTGGGCATTTATCATCCTTCAGTCCCTTCAATTTCCCTAACACCATTTCCTGACTGATAAGGATTTCCCTCAGTTCCCCCATCTCGCTAGACCCTCGCTCCCCTAGAATTTTCGTGAGGTTATTTGTATCTTCCTTAGTGAAGACTGAACCAAACTATTTGTTCAATTGGTCTGCCATTTCCTTGTTCCCCATGATGAATTCACCTGATTCTGACTGCAAGGGACCTACATTAGTTTTCTTTTCACATATCTATAGAAGCTTTTGCAGTCAGTTTTTATGTTCCCTGCAAGCTTACTCTCATACTCTATTTTCCCCCTCCTAATTACACCCTTAGTCCTCCTCTGCTGAATTCTAAATGTCTCCCAGTCCTCAGGTGTGCTACTTTTTCTGGCCAATTTATATGCCTCTTCCTTGGATTTAAAACTATCCCTAATTTCCCTTGTTAGCCACGGTTGAGCCACCGTTCCTGTTTTATTTTTACGCCAGACAGCGATGTACAATAGTTGTAATTCATCCATGTGATCTATAAATGTCTGCCATTACCTATCCATCGGCAAACCTTTAAGAATCATTCACCAGTCTATCCTAGCCAAATCATGTCTCATATTGAAGTTTCCTTTCTTTAAGTTCACGACGCTAGTCTCTGAATTAACTGTGTCACTTTCCATCTTAATGAAGAATTCTACCACTTTTCCCCAAGGGGCCCCACATGACCAGATTGCTAATTATTCCTCTCTCGTCACACAAGACCCAGGCTAGGATGTCCTGTTCTCTGGTTGTTTCCTCGACATATTGGTCCAGAAAACCATCCCTTATACCCTCCAGAAATCCACCTCCACTGTATTGCTACCAGTTTGGTTAGCCTAATCTATATGTAGATTAAAGTCACCCATGATAACTGCTCTACCCATATTGCAGCATCCCTAATTTCCTGTTTAATGCATCCCCAAACTCACTACTATTGTTTGGTGGTCTGTACACAACTCCCACTGACGTTTTCTGCCCTTTAGTGTTTCGCAGCTCTACCCATATAGATTCCACATGATGCAGATTTACGAGTTACATTGAAAAGTCGCGGTCTGTTTATTCTAAATGGTCTTAAAACCATTTGAACAGTAGAAAGTGAGAGATTGGCTCTGTTTCCACTGACAATTATACACAAGCACAATCAAGGATGACATCATTTATACAACCGTTAAAAATTGCCCATTGAAGTGCTACTTTGATGCTTTTGAAATCGCGCTTAGAAATAATTATGTCTCTCGAAAAATGATTTAATCCGCAAATTGTGCCCAGATCAGCCATTAGATCGGGCTTGCTCATTGTCAATGTGCTGTCACTCCTGAGAAAAGCCAAGGCACATGTCGATTTCGCAGAATATCTTTTGAGAATGGCCACAAGTAATGCACCATTGTACAGCACATTCCTTCCCCAAGTGTTATTTATTCCTGGCATTGGCCAACCACATCAATCTCTACAACCCTCTTCCAGTCAAATATCTAAACTTAAATTATTACTGGCATAGGGGAAAGGGCTTACACTGAAAATCGTGAATGCAATGTCCAATGTTCCCAGGTCCATTTAGTAATATCTCCACTGTGCTAATTAAATGGGATAATATTAAAGTGAGGGAATAATGTGCAAGAATTAATAACCCCACTAACAGTGATTGCTGAGAGCAAAGTGTTACATTGGTAAATGTGAAAGAGGCCAACTCAGTGTTGATCATCACTCCCACTTCTAGTCTCCCAATAATTTATCAACATACATTTTAGATGATAGTCAGATACTGTCTTTGGTACACTAAACGCTGTGTCAAATTGTAAAACCTTCCGTTTCTCAATGAATGAAATGATTGATCGATCGATTAGAAGCCGTACTGAAAGTCTATGTGGCTGTTTGGCAGAGTGGCTCGGGTTTGTGGGACCTCCAACACCAGAGGTGTTCTCTTTATAGTGCGCTGAGTACGGGAGTCCAAGGACACGCAAGGCCTGAACTACAATCAGTGCTATTGCCTGGAGTCCCTGTGATCCAGGATCCACTCCCGTGTCTAACACGGTGATGTGAACCCTGCCATCCTATTCTGATACCGGGTATTAAAACATATTGTGTCAGGGGATTATTGACTGCTCAAAGGGCAGAACAAGGAGGGAAGTACATCTCCCTCTGCTTCTATCTACTTATCTCTCCTTTCTCTCTCTTCCCGTCGCTCTGTCTCTTTCTCATTCTCTTCCACTGTATGTCGTTATTTTTTCTATCTCCCTGTCTGTCGGTCTCTCTCCCTCTCCCCAGCTATATTTCTCTGTCTCTACTTTTCTGTCCCTCATTCTCTGTCTCTCCCGTCATTTATTTCTCTCTCACTCTCTCTTTATCTCTCACTGTCTCTCGCTATCTATCTATATATATAATCTATATATGTATAGATCTGTCTCCCCATGCCGCACTTTATATCCATTTGTCTTTCTCTCACTCTCTCTCTCTCATTCTTTCTTTCTCCCTCTCATTTTATCTCTCACTCTCTCACTTTCGCTCTCTCTCTCCATGTATATCTCTCTATATACACATACATATATATATATACACATATATATCATAGAAACCTAGAAACATAGAAAATATAAGGAGTAGTAGACCACTTGGTCCTTCGAGTCTGCATCACCATTCAATATGATCATGGCTGATCCTCTATCTCATCACCTGCTTTTTCCCCATACCCTTCATGCCTTTTGTTTCTAGGAATCTAGCTATCTCCCTCTTAAATATATTTAGTGACGGCCTCCACAGCCTTCTGTGGTAGAGAATTCACAGAGATATCTCCCTGCTCCTATCTCTACTTCCATCTCTCTGCCTCGCTCTCTTTCTATCTCTCACTGTCTCACTTTATCTGTGTATCTTCCTGCCGCTTTCTCTCTCTCTCTCTCTCTCAATACATATATCTCAATTTCTCTGTCTCCTTGTCTCTTGCTCTGTCACTCTCACTTTCTCTGTATCTCTGTGCCGGCTCACTCCCTCTCTTCCCCTCTTTCTTTCTCTGTCTCTCTGTCCTTGTCCTTCACTTTATGTATCGCCCGCTGGTCCCTGTCTCGCGCTCTCAAGCTGCCTCTTTCCTGCCATCTTGTCTGTCCTTCTCTCACTCTTGTCTCTGCCTCTCTTTTCTTTTCTCTCGTTGTCTTTCTATCTCTCACTATTTTTCATCCCATCAGTTTCTCACTTTCTCCCACTGTCTTTCTACTTCTGTATATCTCCTTGTCTTTCCCTGTCTTCCCTTTTCCTCTCTCTACTCTCTGATTCCTGCTCTCTGTCTCTCTGTTTCAGTCTCTCCCATTCTTTCACTCTTGACTCTCTCTATATCGCAGATTCTGTGTCTCTGTGTGTTTTACTCTTTGTTTTTCTCTGTCTCTCTCCCCTTCCCTTGTTCCCTGTCTCTTTTTCACTCTGTCTCTATCTCTCACTCTGACTCTCTCTCACTCTGAATCACTCTCTATTGTGTGTTTCTCTATCTCTCACTGCCTCTCTCTCTGTCTCTCTATCTCTAACTCACTCTATATAGTGTGTCTCTCTATCTCTCACTCTGTCTCTCTCTCTCTGTCTCTCTATCCCTAATTCACTGTCTCTGTGTGTCTCTATCTCGCACTCTGTCTCTCTCTCTCTCATTCTAAATCACAGTCTATGGTCTGTGTCTCTCTCTGTCTCTCTATCTCTAACTCACTGTCTCTGTGTGTCTCTATTTCTCACTCTGTCTCTCTCTCACTCTGAATCACACTCTATGGTGTGTCTCTCTGTCTCTCTATCCCTAACTCACTGTCTCTGTGTGTCAATCACTCTGTCTCTCTCTCACTCTGTCTCTCTATCTCTAACTCACTGTCTCTGTGTGTCTCTCTATTTCTCACTCTGTCTCTCTCTCACTCTGAATCACACTCTATGGTGTGTCTCTCTGTCTCTCTATCCCTAACTCACTGTCTCTGTGTGTCAATCACTCTGTCTCTCTCTCACTCTGTCTCTCTATCTCTCACTCTGTGTCTCACTCTGTCTCTCTATCTCTAACTCACTGTCTCTCTGTGTGTCTCTCTAGTTCTCAATCTGTCTCTCTCTCTCTCTCACGTTCTCTTTATATTTGCCTGTGATTCACTTGATCTCTGTCTGTCGCTCTGCTTTACTCTCACACTAACTATTTCTCTCAGTCTCACTTTCTCTCTCGCTCTTTCTGTCTCTGTCTCTCGGTCTGTCCCTCTATTTCTATCCATCTCGCTGTCTCTGTTTTTCTCTGTCACTCCCTCTCAGTATCTCTCTGTTTTTATCTCCCTCACTCCTTCGCTCTCTCTCTGTCTCTGTGTGTCTAGCTCTCGTTCTCTCTCTTTCGCTCTCACTCTGTCTCTTTCTATCACTCTGACAGTTCCCTCTGCTGGTAGATGCTCTCACTGAGTGTCTGGGCTGACAGCGGAGATCCGGCCCTTGGGGTGATGCAGTCTGGGTCTCTGGATCCTGACCCTCGGCGGCAATCTGCTCCTGTGGAGATTGAGGGAGGGGGGTAAAAAGGAGAGCTCAATGTGAAGTAAATCATCAATGTTACCAGTGTCACTGGTAATTGGGAAGGGTCAATATTGGCTGCATTTCACCAACAGGCCACAAGAGGGAGTGGGAATATTTTAGGCAATGGCGCCGCCTCCTGGTTGCAGAGAGTGTTACACCTCAATATTTCTGGCATTGCACAACAGGACGAGGCTATTCAGCCCATCGTGCCTTTAGACCCCCTCGCTTCCTATTTTTCCAAAGCCCCGCCAATTTCTCCCCTTTCAAGTCTGTATCCAATTCCATTTTGTAAGTTGCTGTTGGTTTTACTTCCACTGGCATTTCCGGCAGTGAATTCCAGATCGTAATAGCCCGCTGTTTATAAACAATTCTCATCGTCTCCCCATTATTGGAGGGAGTGAAGAATGAATCCCCGTTTTAACATCTCTCCTCTTCCCAGTTACCCTGTCAGTGTTCCGTGACCTTGATCCTGGGCCCATAAAGAGAAATAAACACTGGAACAAGTCGTTTCAAATGAGATGATATCGAGCAATGGACACCTGTTGGTTAAAATCGTGGGGTGTAAATGTGGCTGATTTCCATAAAGAATGCTATTTTAAATAGGCACAAACTGTTTTTACACATACATGATTTTAAATTATTCATCCATTGTTTAAACATATACTTCTTTTCTGAAATTTGAGATATGCTATTTCAATTTATAGATAATTTGCCTTACACTGCACAGGCATACACACACATACATACATATGTATATAGTTTCCAATAATAATGTTAACTTATACATACAATATTGTAAATATATGCTGTGTTAGGAGATGTGTATACTGGATACATTGTGCACATGCTGCCTTAGATTATATACATGTTGCTTAGATTTATATTTATAATGTTGTGACTTATAGAAAGGCCAGTTTATTCATACTTAATGTTCTAAATTATACAACAGCTGATTTGAAGTGTACATATAAAACATTAAATTATATACTTATTCTGTAACTCTCTGATATCTATAAACAAAAGAGGTTGCATTTACGTAGCGCCTTTAAAATAGTTGCACATCACAAGGTGCTTCACAGGAGCGATTTTCAGAACGGTTTTGACACGGAGCCATATATTAGTGCAGGGGACTGAAAGCTTGGGAAAAGACGTAGGTTTTAAGGAGCATCTTAAAGGAGATACTGTCTCCCTCACAGTCAAATCTGCTGTCATCACCTCCCTTCTTTAAATATCCTCCCTTGACCCCTCGGTCCTTGCAAAGCACCTCCCCATCTCCAACCTCCCCTTCTCCAAAGTCCTTGAGCATGTTGTCATTTCTCAAATCCATGCCGAACTCTCCCGAAACTCCATATTTGAAACAGGCCAATCAGGTTTCTGCCTGCAATGGATCAAAGTCACAAATGATACCCTATGTGTCTGATCATGTAAAACCACCTCCTCATCGTTCTTGACCTGTCTGCAGCCTTTTGTAAGGTTGACCACTCCATAGTCCTTGTGCATGAAACAAAAAACTTTATTATGCAGGTACAGCAAGTAATCAGGAAGGAAAAGGTAATGTTGGCCGTTATTGCAAGGGGAATAGAGTATAAAAGCAGAGAAGTCCTGCTCCAACTGTACAGAGTATTGGTGAGGACACAACGAGAGTATTGTGTACAGTTTTGGTCGTATTTAAGGAAGGATACACTTGAAATGGAGCCTGCTCAGAGAAGGTTCACTCGGTTGATTCGGGAGATGGGGGCTGACTTATGAAGATAGGTTGAATAGGTTGGGCTTATATTCATTGGAGTTCAGAAGAATGTGGTGATCTTATCGAAACATGTATGATAATGAGGGGATTCGACAAGTTGGATGCAGAGAGGATATTTCTACATAGCGGAAACTGAACCTTGGGTTCATAGTCTCAGAATAAGGGGCCGCTCATTTAAAACTGTGATGAGGAGAAATTTCTTCTCTCAGACGGTTGTAAATCGATGGAATTATCTGCCCCAGAGAGCTGTGGAGGCTGGCTCTTTAAATATATTGGAGACGGAGATAAACATATTTTTGAGCGATAAGTATGTAAAGCATTATGGGAGCAGGCAGGGATGTGGAACTGAGTCCATGATCAGATCAGCCATGATCTTATTGAATGACAGAATGGGCCAAATGGCCTACTCCTGTTCCTATTTCTTATGTTCTTATTTTCTTACAAAAATCCCGGACAATCGGGGAAAGAAATCTGGGAAAATTTCTCTCCGACACATCTAGGCGATCGAAACTAGTCGAGGAGACCACCCTGGCTGTATCAGATTCCACGACGTATTACCATCGTGTCTGTGCCACCCAACAAGAAGTTATCCAGTCTAATCCCACTTACCAGCCTTAGGTCCGTAGCCCTGCAGGTTACCGCACTTCAAGTGCACATGCAAGCACCTTGTAAATGTGGTGAGGGTTTCTCCCTCCACGGCCCTTCCAGGCAGCGTGTTCCAGACCCTCACAACCCTCTGCGTGAAGAAGCTTTCCCTCAAATCCCCTCTAACCCTTCCACCAAACTCATTAAATCTATGCCCCCTCGTAATTGACCCCTTGATTTGCACTATATCCAGTCCCCTCAAAATTTTATACACCACATTGAGGTCTCCCCTCAACCTCCTCTGTTCCACGGAGAGCAAACCCAACTGTCCATTCTGTCCTCAGAGCTTAGAGTCTCCATTCCAGGCAGTATCCTCGTAATTCTCCTCTGCACCTTCTCTCGTGCAATCATGTCCTTCCTGGAATACGGCGACCAGAACTGCATGCAGTACTCCAGCTGAGGCCTAACCAGTGTATTATACAATTTAAGCATAATCTCCCTGCTCTTGTATCCTACACCTCGGCCAATAAAGGCAGGCGTTCTGTATACCTTCTGAACCATCTTATCCACCTGGCCTGCTACATTCAGGGATCTGTGGCCAAACACTCCAAGTTCCCTTTGTTAATCTACACTTCTACGTGGCCTATCGTTTAATGTGTATACATTTCCTTATTAGCCCTCCCCAAGTGCATTACCTCGCACTTTTCCGAATTAAATCCAATTGCGTCATAAATACACCAATATAAAAACTGTTCCTTTAGATGGTGGAATCGTGTGATACCACATGATTTACTTTATGTGACGGTTTTCAAACCCTCTCCAGCTTCCGTGGGGTGTGAGGCAGCCATGAGTAGCAGCAGTTCCTATCAGCGCCCATAACCCGCTCGCTTCTGCAGCCTGTTGCCACTGATCTACAAATAATTCAATTGCAGAGATAGGGCGCAAAGAATCATCAGGGAGAGCTGCATGGGCTCAAAAACTAAACCAGAGGGACAGGATCAGTGGGACAGTTAATGTTCTGGGGCATGGTCATCGGCCAGAGCTGTAAACACATCAGTGTAAGATGGAGAGAACATTTTTCCTCTGGAGGAAAGGTCCAGCTCAGTGGGTATTGATCCTGCAGGGAGAAACGATTGATAGTTACTTTGTAATCGCCACAAATTCTCGGCAGATCACGACGGACCAGAGCCTCAGACCGAGGAGGCAGAGGTATTTGGGGAGCACACATTTACCACAAAGTGTCCCCCGATAATGCTTAAATTTAAATTAAATGGACTCCCGGTGTCAATGGAGCTGGACACGGGCGTGAGCCAGTCCATTATGAGCAAAATGACTTTAAATAAATTGTGGTGCAGCAAGACCTCAAGGACAGTCTTCACTCCCATTCGTACGAAACTGAGAACTTACACAAATGAACTGATTCCCGTAATCCGCAGTGCTACTGTAAAGTTATCCTCCGGTGGAGCGGTGCACAAGCTATCACTCTGTGTGTTACCGGGCAATGGCCCCACGCTGTTCGGCAGGAGCTGGCTGGCAAAGATACACTGGAACTGGGATCCTGTCAGAGCGCTCTTGTCCACTGACGACACTTCGTGTGTCCAGGTCTTAAACAAGTTCCCTTCACTGTTCAAACTCGGCATCGGGAAGTTCCAAGGAGCAAAAGTAGAAATCCATCTAAGTCCGGGGGTGCGACCCATCCATCACAAGGCGAGAGCAGTATCATACATATGATGCGAGAAAGAATAGAGATCAAGCTGGACTGCTGCAATGAGAGAGCATCATTTCGCCAATCGAATTCAAGGAGTCCGATTGTTCCAGTCCTCAAGGGAGATGGCACCATCAGAATTTGTGGCGATTACAAAGTAATTATCAATCGTTTCTCCCGACAGGATCAATACCCACTACCAAAAGCTGACGACCTTTTTGCGAAGCTGGCGGGAGGAAAGACGTTCACGACTCTGGACTTGACCTCGGACTATATGATGCAGGAGTTGGAGGAATCATCGAAGGGCCTCACCTGCATCAACACGCACAAAAATCATTTCATTTACAACAGATGCCCATTTGGGATTCGATCAGCCACTGCGATATTCCAGAGAAACATTGAAAGCTTACTGAAGTCAGTCCCGCGCACGGTGGTCTTCCAGGACGGCATATTGTTTACAGGTCGGGACACAGTCGAGCATCTGTAGAACATGGAGGAGTTCTTAATCGACTCAACTGCGTGGGGCTCAGGTTAAAACGCTCGAAGTGCGATTTCCTGGTGCCTGAGGTGTAGTTCCTGGGGAGAAGAATCGCGGCGGATGGTATCAGGCCCACCGATTCGAAGATTGAGGCAATCGAGAACACACCGAGGCCACAGAACGTGATGGATCTGCTCTCGTTTCTAAGACTCCTGAACTACTTTGGCAACTTCTTACCGGGTCATAGTGGTTCACAGCATGGAAGGAGGCCATTTCAGCCCATCGTGTCCGTGCCGGCCAACAAAGGCTATACAGCCTAATCCCACCTTCCAGCTCTTGGTCCGTAGCCCTGCAGGTTACGGCACTTCAAGTGCCCATTCAAGTACTTTTTTAATGTGGTGAGGGTTTCTGCTTCTATCACCCTTTCAGGCAGTGAGTTCCCGATCCCCTCAACCCTCTGGATGAAGAAATTTCCCCTCAGATCCCCTCTGAACCTTCGGCCAATTAATTTAAACCTATGCCCTCTGGTTGTTGACCCCTCTGCTAAGGGAAATAGGCCCTTTCTATCCACTGTATCTAGGCCCCTCAAAATTGTATACATCTCAATGAGGTCTCCCCTCAGCCTCCTCTGTTCCAAAGAAAACAAACCCAGCCTATCCAATCTGTCCTCATAGCAAAGATTTTACATTTCCGGCAACATCCTCGGAAATCTCCTCTGTACCCTTTCCAGTGCAATCACATCCTTCCTATAATGTGGTGATCAAACTGCACGCAGTACTCCAGCTGTGGCCTAACCAGTGTTTTATATATTTCAAGCAGAACCCCCCCCTGCTCTTATATTCTATGCCTCGACTAATAAAGGTAAGCATTCCGTATGCCTTCTTAACCACCTTATCTACCTGGCCTGCTACCTTCAGGGATTTGTGGATATGCACTCCAAGGTCACTTTGTTCATCTCCGCTTCTCAGTGTCCTACCATTTAATGTGTATTTTCTTTCCTTGTTAGCCCTCCCCAAATGCATTTCCTCACACTTCTGTGGATTAAATTCCATCGGCCACTGTTGTGCCCACCTGACCAGTTGATTGATATCTTCGTGCCGTCTGCAGCTTTCTTCTTCATTATCAAACACACAGCCAATTTTAGTATCATCGGCAAACTTCTTAATCATATCTCCTATATTCAAGTCTAGATATTGATATATACCACAAAAAGCAAGGGTCCTAGTACTGAGCCCTGTGGGACCCTACTGGAAACACCCATCCACCATTCCCGTTTGCTTCCTGCCTAATCTTGGATCCAATTTGCCACTTTGCCTCGGATCCCATGGGCTTTTACTTTCGTGACCAGTCTGCCATGTGGGACCTTATCAAAAGCTTTGCTAAAACCCATATACACTACATCATACACACTGCCCTCGTCGATCCTCCTGGTTACCTCCTCAAAAAATTCAATCAAGTTAGTCAGATACGATCTTCCCTTAACAAATCCCTGCTGACTGTCCTCAATTGTCCTTGATTTAACATGTCCTTCAGGAATTTTTCCAATAATTTCCCCACCACTGAGGTTAGGCTGTCTGGCCTGTAATTACTCTAATTATTCGGTCTATCCCTTTCTCCCTTCTTAAACACAATAGCAATCCTCCAAGGGCAACCTGAATGCACAGCCTGCACATGGACAGAAAAACATGATTTTATCAAACTTGTATTAAAAGGATTTGAGCACACAATCTAGTTTTGACATTCAATGCAGTACTGAAGGAGTCCATTCCTGACCACACCGTGATTCAGTGTCGCAAATGGCTCAACAACATAATTAGCCTCATAAAAGTAAGTAAGGGTCTCAGCACATTGTTCGAACCACTGAATGCCTTACTGCGTCAAGGAGACGAATGGGTATGGGGCAAAATCCAAGAAAATGCCTTTGGAAAAGCTAGAAAATTGTTATGCTCAAACAAATTGCATGTGTTGTAGGATCCATGTAAACGTTTGGTAAGAGCATGTGATGCATCATCATATGGCGTTGGGTGTGTATTGCAACACGCTAATGATTTTGGGAAATTGCAACCGGTTGCTGATGCATCCAGGAGTCTGTCTAAGGCTGAGGGAGCCGACAGCATGCTTGAAAAAGAATCGTTAGCGTGTGTTTATGGGGTAAAGAAAATGCAATAATATTTGTTTGGGCTCAAATTTGAATTGGAAACTGACAATAAGCCACTGATAACCCTTTTTTCCGAAAGTAAGGGGATAAATTCGAATGCATCGGCCCGCATTCTGAGATGGGCGCTCACATTTTCCGCATAGAACTATGCCATCCGCCACAGGCTAGGCAGGGAAAACCGTGCCGAGCTCTCAGTAGGCTGCCATTGCCCACCACGGGGGTGGAAATGGCGCAGCCCGCAGATTTAGCCATGGTGAAGGAAGCATTTGTGAGTGAGCAATCACCTGTCACAGCCCAACAGATTCGAACCAGGATGAACCAGGACCCCTTACTGTCCTAGTAAAAAATTGATGTGCTTCACGGTAGCTGGTCTAGTGTCCCATTGTAAATGCAGGAAGAGATAAAGCCGTACCAGTGGCGCATGGATGAAATGACTATACAGGCAGACTGCCTTCTGTGGGATAATCAGGTAGTGGTCCTTCATCAGTGATCTCCACAGTATTCACCCAGGCACTGTAATGATGAAAGTGATAGACAGATCCCACGTGTGGTGGCCCGGTATCGATGTGAACCGAGAGACCTGCGTGCAGAAATGTAACACATGCTCACAGTTAAGCAATACACCCAGGGAGGAGCCAGTAAGTTTATGATCTTGGCTCTCCAAGCTGTGTTCCAGTGTCCATGTCGACTATGTAGGCCCGTTTTTGGGTAAAATGTTCCTAGTGGTTGTGGATGCATACTCCAAATGGATTGAATGTGAGATAATGTCGGCTAGCATGTCCGCTGCCACCACTGAAAGCCTGTCGGCCATGTTTGCCACGCACGGCCTGCCTGATGTCCTTGTGAGTGACAATTGGCCATGTTTCACCCGTGCCGAGTTCAAAGAGTTCATAATCCATAATGGGATCAAACATGTTACATCTGCCCCGTTCAAAACAGCAGAGAGAACAGTGCAAACTATCAAGCAGAGCTTGAAGAGGGTAACTGAAGGCTCACTGCAGACTCGCTTATCCCATATCATGATTAGCTACCACACGAGACCACATTCTCTCACTGGGATTCCACCTGTTGAACGGCTCATGAAAAGAGCACTTAACACAAGTCTCTTGTTAGTCTACCCTGGCCTACATCAACAGGTAGAGAGCAGGCGGCTTCAACAAAGTACATATGATGATAGCGCAAATGTGTCACGCGAAATTGAAATCAATGATCCTGTATTTGTGTTGATCTATGAACAAGGTCCCAAGTGGCTTCCCGGTATTGTCGTGGCCAAAGAGGGTAGCAGGGTGTCTCGGGTCAAACTTTCAAATGGACTCATTCACCGGAAACACTTGGACCAAATGAAACTCAGATTCACGGACAATCCTCAACAACTCATATTGGACCCTACCTTCTTTGACCCGACAACATACACATCAGTGGCAACAGACACCACGGTTGGCCACGAAGCAGAACCCATCACCCACAGCAGCCCAGCAGGAATCACCACACCAGGCAGCCCATCTAGGCCAGCTGCACAGTAGCCCAGCGAGGGCTCAACAAATGACTCACCAAAACCAGCATTTGTACTGACACGATCAACCAAGGAAAGAAAGGCCGCAGATCGACTCAACTTCTAAATAGTTACACTATTGACTTTGGGGGGAGTTTTATTATATCTGCAAATCTTTAAATACCTTGTATAGCCACCAGAGGACACATCCCATGGAGTCCCAAGGGAGTCCACAATCCCTTGGGAGCACCTGTATTCAGGAGGCCTCACAGGCTGGAGATGCACTCTGGTGACCTGTAATAAAAGACTACGGTCACACTTTACTTTGAGCTCACAGTATCTAGTCAGACCCTGCATTCATGATTAACACCAAGGGCCAAGAGACAAGTCGCTGATGGCCAGGTGACCAGTTGTCAATGGCCAACTCACTGGTTGCTGAGGGGCAAGGGACCGGTTGCTAAGGGCGAAGGGAGTGGTTGCTTAGGACCAAAGGACCGGAGATTGAGCACCATGGGACCGGTTGCTTCGGGCCAAGGTTCCCGTTGCTAAAGGCCAAGTTGATGAGCGGTTAGGGTCCAATTGCTAACGGCCAATTGTTTATTGCTAACAGCCAAGATACTGGTTGCTAAGGGTTTTGTAACCGGTTGCTGATGGCCAAGATACCCGTTGCTAAAGGCCAATGGTCCCGTTGCTGTGGGCCACGTGTTGACTGCTGTGGGCCAAGCCACCATTTGCGAAGGGCCAAGGGACTGGATGCTTCACGGAAAGGGCCGTTTTTTAAGGGCCAAGACACCGGTTGCTATAGGCCAAGTGTCCGGCTGTTAAGAACCAAGTGACTGGTGACTAACAGCCAAGGGGCCGGTGGTCGACGGCGAATGGGCTGGTGGCCGAGGGCCAAGTTTCTGAGGGCCAAAGGACCTGTGGCTAATGGGCCAGTTGCTGACGGCCAAGGGTCGGGTGCTGAACGTCAAGGGATCGGTGGCTGAGGGCCAAGGGACCAGTGGCTGAGGGCCAAGGACCCAATGGCTCAGGGCCAAGGGACTGGTGGCTGAAGGCCAAGGACCTGATCCTAAGGTCCAAGTGACTGGTTGCCAATGACCAACTGACTAGTTAATCAGGGCAAAAGACCGGAGGCTGAGGGCCAAGGGATTGGTGGTTAATGGCCATGTGACCGGTGGCTGAGGGTCAAGAGACCGGTGGCTGAGGGCCAAGGACCCAATGGCTGAGGGCCAAGGGATTGGTGGCTGAGGGCCAAGGGACCAGTGGCTGAGGGCCAAGGACCCAATGGCTCAGGGCCAAGGGACTGGTGGCTGAAGGCCAAGGACCTGATCCTAAGGTCCAAGTGACTGGTTGCCAATGACCAACTGACTAGTTAATCAGGGCAAAAGACCGGAGGCTGAGGGCCAAGGGATTGGTGGTTAATGGCCATGTGACCGGTGGCTGAGGGTCAAGAGACCGGTGGCTGAGGGCCAAGGACCCAATGGCTGAGGGCCAAGGGATTGGTGGCTGAGGGCCAAGGGACCAGTGGCTGAGGGCCAAGGACCCAATGGCTCAGGGCCAAGGGACTGGTGGCTGAAGGCCAAGGACCTGATCCTAAGGTCCAAGTGACTGGTTGCCAATGACCAACTGACTAGTTAATCAGGGCAAAAGACCGGAAGCTGAGGGCCAAGGGATTGGTGGTTAATGGCCATGTGACCGGTGGCTGAGGGTCAAGAGACCGGTGGCTGAGTGTCAAGAGACCGGTGGCTGAGGGCCAAGGGACTGGTGGCTGAGTGTCAAGAGACTGGTGGCTGAGTGTCAAGAGACCGGTGGCTGAGTGTCAAGAGACTGGTGGCTGAGGGCCAAGCGACTGGTGGCTGAGAGCCAAGGGTCTAGTCACTGAGGACCAAGGGACCAGTTGCTGAGGCTGTGCCCGCTAGTTCTAGTCTCCCCGACCAGTGGAAACAACCTCTCTGCCTCTATCTTGTCTATCCCTTTCATTCTTTTAAATGTTTCTATAAGATCACCCCTCATCCTTCTGAATTCCAACGAGTAAAGACCCAGTCTACTCAATCAATCATCATAAGGTAACCCCTCATCTCCGGAATCAGCCTAGTGAATCGTCTCTGTACCCCCTCCAAAGCTCGTATATCTTTCCTTCAGTAAGGTGAACAAAATTACACGCAGTACTCCAGGTGCGGCCTCGCCAATACCCTGTACAGTTGCAGCAGAACCTCCCTGCTTTTGTACTCCATCCCTCTCGCAATGAAGGACAACATTCCATTCGCCTTCCTGATTACCTGCTGCACCTGCAAACTAACTTTTTGGGATTCATGCACAAGGACCCCCAGGTCCCTCTGCACCTCAGCATGTTGTAATTTCTCCCCATTCAAAAAATATTCCCTTTTCTGTTTTTTTCCCCAAGGTGGATGACCTCACATTTTCCGACATTGTATTCCATCTGCCAAACCTTAGCCCATTCGCTTAACCTATCTAAATCTCTTTGCAGCCTTTCTGTGTCCTCTACACAACCCGCTTTCCCACTAATCTTTGTGCCATCTGCAAATTTTGTTACACTACACTCTGTCTCCTCTTCCAGCTCATCTATGTATAATGTAAACAGTTGTGGTCCCAGCACGGATCCCTGTGGCACACCACTAACCACCGATTTCCAACCCGAAAAGTACCCATTTATTCCGACTCTCTGCTTTCTGTTCGCCAGCCAATTCTCGATCCATGCTAATACATTTCCTCTGACTCCGTGTACCTTTCCCTTCTGCAGTAACCTTTTGTGTGGCACCTTATCGAATGCCTTTTGGAAATATAAATACACCACATCCATCGGTACACCTCTGTCCAACATGCTCGTTATATCCTCAAAGAATTCCAGTAAATTAGTTAAACATGATTTCCCCTTCATGAATCCATGTTGAGTCTGCTTGATTGCACTGTTCCTTTCTAGATGTCCCGCTATTTCTTCCTTAATGATAGCTTCAAGCATTTTCCCCACTACAGATGTCAAACTAACCAGCTTCGAGTTGTCTGACCCCTTTTTTAAACAGAGGCGTTACATTAGCTGCTTTCCAATCCGCTGGTACCTCCCCAAAATCCAGAGAATTTCGGTAGATTATAACGAATGCTTCTGCTATAACTTCCGCCATCTCTTTAAATACCATGGGATGCATTTCATCAGGACCAGGGGACTTGTCTACCTTGAGTCCCATTAGCCTGTCCAGCACTAGTGATAGTGATTGTCTCAAGGTCCTCCCTTCCCACATTCCCGTGACCCGCAATTTTTGGCATGGGTTTTGTGTCATCCGCTGTGAAGACCGAAGCAAAATAATTGTTTAAGGTCTCAGACATTTCCACATTTCCCATTATTAAATCCTCCTTCTCATCTTCTAGTCACTCTTTTCCGTTTTATGTATCCGCAAAAGCTGTTACTATCTGTTTTTATGCTAAGGGGCTCGATGCTAAGGGCCAAGGGACTGGTTGCTCAGGGCCTAGGGACTGGTTGCTAAGGGCTAAGGGACTGGTTGCTCAGGGCTAAGGGACTCGTTGCTCAGGGTTAAGGGACTCGTTGCTAAGGGCCAAGGGACTGGTTGCTGAGGGCTAAGGGACTGGTTGCTAAGGGCCTAGGGACTGGTTGCTCAGGGCTAAGGGACTCGTTGCTAAGGGCCAAGGGACTGGTTGCTCAGGGCCTAGGGACTGGTTGCTACGGGCCAAAGGACTGGTTGCTAAGAGCCAAGTGCCTTGCCGCCAAGAGTGAAACGACCAGTGGCTGAGGGCTGAGGAAACGTAGCTCAGGGCGAAGGACCAGTGGCTGAGGGCGAAGAGACCAGTTGCAAAGTGGCAAATGTTGGCTGCTAATGGCAAATGGGCTAGTTGCTATTGTCCAAGGGGCTGGTTGCTAAGGGCCAAGGGACTGGTTGCTAAGGGACAAGTGTTGGTTGCTGTAGGCCAAGGAACCAGTTGTCGAGAGCGAATGGATCGGTTGCTCAGGACAAAGGGACCGGGGGCTGACGGCCAAGGGACCGGCTCCTTCGGGCAAAGGGACAATTGCTCAGCACCAAGGGACCAATTGCTGAGGGCCAAGTGTCTTTGCAGCTAGGAGCGAAATGACCGGAGGCAGTGGGCTTAGGATCGGGTGAATGAGCATGAAGGGACTGATGGCTGAGGGCCAAGTCACTGGTTGCTCTGGGCCAATATTGGTTGATGTGGGGCAAGGAACCAGTTGCTATGGGCCAAAGGACTGGTTGCTAAGGGCCAAGTGCCTTGCCGCTAAGAGCGAAACGACCAGTGGCTGAGGGCTGAGGAAACGTTACTGAGGGCAAAGAGACCGGTTGGTAAGTGTCAAGTGTTGGCTGTTAACGGCAAATGGGCCAGTTGCTAAAGGCCAAGGGACTGGTTGTTTTGCACCAATGGACCGGTTGCTCAGGGCCAAGGGAACGCCTGCTAAGGGCCAAGGGACTGATTGCTAAGGGCCAAGGGACTGGTTGCTAAGGGCCAAGGGACTGGTTGCTGAGGGCAAAACAACCGGTGACTGAGGGCTAAGGATTAGGCAGCTGAGTGTCTCGGGACTTGTCACTGAGGGCCAAAGCACAGGATGGTAAAGACCTAATGTTGGTTGCTGTGGGCCAAGGAACCAGTTGCTAAGGCCGAAAAGACTGGTGGCTCAGGGCGGAGGGACCGGTGGCTGAGGGCCTTGGCACTGATGACAGGAGCCAAACAACCGGTTGCCAAGGGCCTACAGACTGGTTGCTAAGGGCCAACAGAACAGTTGCTAAGTGCCAAGAGCCAGGTTGCTAAGGGCCAAGGGACCGGTTGGTAAAGGCCAATGGACCTTTTGTTAAGGGGCAAGTACCTTGCTGCTTAGAGTGAAACGACTGGTGACTGAGGGCTAAGGATCAGGTGGCTGAGCGTGAAGGGACTGGTGGCTGAGGGCCAAGTGCCTTGCTGCTAAGAACAAAAAAACGGTGGCTGAGAGCTGAGGTCCGGTTGCTCAGGGCGAAGAGATCAGTGGCTGAGGGCGAAGAGACAGGTTGCTAAGTGGCAAGTGTTGACTGCTAATGGCCAAGGGACCGGTTGCTTAGCGGCAAGAGACTGGTTGCTAATGGCCAAGGGATTGGTTGCTAATGCCCAAGGGACCAGTTGCTTGGTGGCAAGAGACTGGTTGCTAATGGCCAAGGGACCGGTTGCTAATGACCATGGGACCGGTTGCTAAGTGCCAATGGACTAGTTACTAAGTGCCAAGGGACCGGATGCTAAGGGCCAAGGGACTTGTTGCTAAGGGCCAAGGGACTGGTTGCAAAGGGCCAAGGGACTAGTGGCTAAGGGCCAAAGTCCTGGTTGCTAAGGGACAAGGGACCAGTTGCAAAATGCCAAAGGACCTGTTGGTAAGGTCCAAGGGTCCGGTTGCTAAGGGCCAAGTGACCGGTTGTTAAGGGCTAATGAACTGGTTACTAAGGGCTAAGGGACTCATTGCTCAGGGCGAAGGGTCTGGTTGCTAAGGGCCAAAGGACTGGTTGCTAAGGGCCAAAGGACTGGTTGCTAAGGGCTAAGGGACTGGTGGCTGAGGGCCAAAGCACCGGTTGCTCAAAGACAAGTGACCGGTTGCTAAGTGCGAAGGGACTTGTTGCTAAGGGCCAAGCAATTGGTTCCCTAGGGCCAAGCTACTGGTTGCTTGGGCAAGGCACCGGTTCCTTAGGGCAAGGGACCATTTCCTTTGGGCAAGGGACTGGTTCCTTCGGGCCAAAGGACCGGTTCCTTAGGACCAAGGGACTGGTTCCTTAGGTCCAAGGTTCCGGTGGCTGAGGGCCAAGGGACCGGTTGCTAAGGGCAAACGGAAACGTTGCTCAGGGTGAAGTGACCCGTTGCTCAGGGCCAAGGGACTGATTGCTAAGGGCCAAATGACCAGTTGCTTGTGGCCAAGGCACCAGTGGCTGAGGGCCAAAGGGACCAATGGCTGAGGGCCAAAGGGACCAGTGGCTGAGGGCCAAAGGGACCAGTGGCTGAGGGCCAAAGGGACCGGTGGTTGAGAGCCAAAGGGACCGGTGGCTGAGAGCCAAAAGGACCAGTGGCTGAGGGCCAAAGGGACCAGTGGCTGAGGGCCAAAGGGACCAGTGGCTGAGGGCCAAAGGGACCAGTGGCTGAGGGCCAAAGGGACCGGTGGTTGAGAGCCAAAGGGACCGGTGGCTGAGAGCCAAAAGGACCAGTGGCTGAGGGCCAAAGGGACCAGTGGCTGAGAGCCAAAAGGACCAGTGGCTGAGGGCCAAAGGGACCAGTGGCTGAGGGCCAAAGGGACCAATGGTTGAGAGCCAAGTGACCGGTGGTTGAGGGCCAAAAGGACCAGTGGCTGAGAGCCAAGTGACCGGTGGTTGAGGGCCAAGTCACCAGTGGCTGAGGGCCAAAGGGACCAGTGGCTGAGGGCCAAAGTCACCAGTGGCTGAGGGCCAAATGGACTGGTGGTTGAGAGCTAATGTACTGGTGGCTGAGGGCCAAGGGACTGGTTGCTGAGGGCCAAACTGCTGGTTGCTGAGGGCAAAGCCATGGTGGGTCAGGGGCAAGGGACCGATTGCTTAGAGCGAATGGTTGGGTGCTAATGGCCAAGTGAATGGTTGCCGAGCGCCTTGGCACTGGTGGCAGAGGGACAAGAGACAAGTTGCTAAGGGCCAAGTGACCAGTTGCTAAGTGCAAAGGAGCTGTTGGTAAGGGCCAATGGTCCACTTGGTCCGGGCCAAGCGACTGGTTTGTCAGGGCCAAGATTCTTGCTGCCAAGAGCGAAAAGACTGGAGGCTGTGGGCTTAGGATCGGGTGACTGAGCATGAAGGGACTGGTGGCTGAGGGCCAAGGCACTGCTTGCTATGGGTCAATGTTGGTTGCTGTGGGGTAAGGGACCGGTTGCTATGGGCCAAAGGACTGGTTGCTAAGGGCCAAGTGCTGTGCCATTAAGAGCGAAATGACCAGTGGCTGAGGGCTGAGGAAACGTTGCTCAGGGCGAAGGGACCAGTGGCTGAGGGCGAAGAGACAAGTTGCCAAATGGCAAGTGTTGGCTGCTAATGGCAAATGGGCCAGTTGCTAATGTCCAAGGGACTGGTTGCTTTGCACTAAGAGACTGGTTGTTAAGGGCGAAGGGACCGTCTGCGAAGGACTGAGGGAATGGTTGCTAAGGGCCAAGGGACTGGTGGCTCAGGGTGAAGGGACAGGTGGCTGAGGGCCAAGGGACCGGCTGCTGATTGAAAAACAGCTGGTTGTTGAGGGCAAAGCAATGGTGGTTCAGGGCCAAGGGACTGGTTGCTTAGAAAAGGGTTGTGTGCTAAGGGCCAAGCGACGGGTTGCCGAGGGCCTTGGCACTGGTGACAGAGAGCCAAACAACCAGCTGCCAAGGGTGTACAAACTGGTTGCTAAGGTCCATCAGAACAGTTGCTCAGGACCATGAGACGAGTTGGTAAGGTACAAAGGACTTTTTGTTAAGGGGCAAGTGCTTTTCTGCTCGGAACGAAATGACCGGTGGCTGAGGGCTAAGGATCGGGTGGCTGAACGTGAAGGGACTGGTGGCTGAGGGCCAAGTGCCTTGCTGCTAAGAGCCAAACAACCCGTGGCTGAGAGCTGAGCTCCGGTTGCTCAGGGCGAAGAGACCAGTGGCTGAGGGCGAAGAGACTGGTTGCTAAGTGGCAAGTGTTGCTCATGTCATGCCTCAAATTAATAATATATTCGTCAAAAGGATAACATTTGCTGGACTATGGCGAGGGGGACTAATTAGATCGGTCTCTGAGGGACAACACAAGCACCATGGGTCTAATATCATTTCTCACTACCGCCAGAATCTGAGAGCTGCGCTTTTCACTGCCGGTGGCTCGTTGGTCTAGGGGTATGATTCTCGCTTCGAAATGATCACATTTGAAATGCGAGAGGTCTTGGGCCAAATCCCGTACGAGCCCCAGCCATTTTTTACTCAAAGTTCCGCTTCTCACTGCCGCTCGACATGTGAGAAAAGACTCATATTTTACATTAAAACGTCCAAATCCCAGAGCAAAGTGAAACCCGCCAAACTGAGTAAAGTTAAAGTATCTGAGAGGTACTCGGCTCTGTGACTCGTTGGATAACCTAAAGCCTTGTTTGGTTCCGGCCGATACTTGATCAGTATATCTTCCTGTCTGTCCGCATAAGCTCACCTCAATTGGGAAAAGCATACATTCAGCGTCAATCTCCACCTCTGCCCTGAATATGCGTGCGTCCTGTTTCTCTCGAGCTGAAAAGCTGAGAGAAGCTGCCTTTTGAATTAGTCCCTTGGCTGCCGAATTCAAAGCGGACAGGAAATCAATCCGGGCTGGCCAAGCTGCCTGGTCTGATTAAAAGGCGGTGACACCCTATATTGTAGGCATGTTCTCGTCTTCTGGCCTCAACATTAGGTTCAACGTATCGGATCATAAGCACCGCTCCCATTGTCTGGTAATGGTTCTGCTATTCCCACTAACACTTCCTCTGGACCATCCTTTGTTACGTTATTGCCCGATTACCACCCACTTTGCCTTTCTCCATGTGCCATTTATTATTTAATCACTCCTGCGTTCCGCTGTATCACAGATGTTCCCATTTGACCTTTCTCGCTGCTTATTTTTTCCAGGCGCGTTTTTTGTTGAAAAAATCTGTAATCTTTAACTTTTTCCTAAAATATCGGAATGATTATCCGACAGAACGTGAAACCGGATTCATCTTCCACAGAATCTGCACGACCTGCCGAGTTTTACATATTTATCTGATTTTATTCATTCTATTTCTGTGTGCTGTCTGTCCGAGATCATTCTCTGCCTGTTTAAAATGGTGTGCTATCAGACCCGCATCATTCTGTGTCTGTTTAAAAGCGATGTGCTGTCTGTCCCGGAGTTCCAGTTTCAAATTTCAAAAACTGCCTTTGTAGGGTGCAGGAATTTTAGTTTGTGTGTGTGTTTGTGTAAGCCAGAGTGTGTGCAAACGTGCTGTGCGATCTTACTGTCATGTGAGAAAAGTGCATTACATGCAACTTGAAACCGTACTGGTTTGATTGAACACTCCTTCACGGACTCTCTGACGGTAGAAGACTCTGCTGTGGGATTTTGCTGTTCCACATCTGAAAGAAGGGAAAATACACAAGTTAGAAATATAGCGATTTTAGTCAGGGCTTGCGAGTGGGCTGTGTGATATGATGACATCCTCCATCCTCATTTTCTAATTCAAATCAAATCAAGACAAGACATGATTGACTGACTGACTTTGTTTATACATGTATAAATATGTGTATATTTATATATAATCCCAATTTTTTAACTTCCAAAATAAATATGCTTTTTCTGTTCTGCCTGCACCGGGCTCTATTACATTTGACCTCTTTCACAGCACAAGCAGCTGCTGTCATATCCAGCAGAAAGACACACGCGACTCTAAAAGATCGCCCTTGTAGCCCACATCTTTCCTCGTGGTTTGTCTTCCACCATGGGCTTACTGTGTTTGGGTATTTATTGACTGCACCCCTCATTTCCAATGAAATTCTTCTAGTCACAAAGCCTTCGTTCAATCAAAAAATACATAGATTATGAATCAATTATTTATTTATTTAAAACAAATCAAATTCAACTTTTTTTAAAATAAAATGTAAATGCATTTATTTTCTTAAAATGTTAAATATATATATAATTCAGTCTGGTCTGGTTTTACGTCCCTCCCTCCTTCCTGCCTGTCTATCACGTGTGGTTTCCATAACCGTCTCTGCGCCGCGTGGTCCTGAGCCCCACTGCACAATTGCCTTCAGGGATGATAGAAATCTCACTTTATTCTTTTAAAAGGGAACTGCTGTCAGTCAAGGGTCATTCTGTATCGGGGTAAAAGGGATGTCCTTGCAGTCCCGGATCATTCTGTGCCTGTTTGAACGGGCTGGTTGTTAGTTCCGGTTCATAATCTTTCCCTTTAAAATGGATTTTCTCATAAACCCGGGTCATCCTGTATTGTTTGAGAAGGAGTATGATTTCAGCTGCAATGACAGAATTGATAAACGGTTGTGTTCCAATTTACATTGGGGTTGCCTGCGCCGGTACGCACCCAGATCGCAGTGCATCTGTTCATTCACTCGAAATATGCTCATCTTTTCCGAAATCCACTCCTTGATATTGCAGTTGCACCGAATTTACGCCCAATATACACAACAGCACAATATACGTTGCTGATAGAGGCCGCGTGGCCTAATGGATAAGACGTCCTGACTTCGATTACAAACCGCGAAGTTATCAGAACATTGCAGGTTCGAGTCCTGCCGTGGTCAACTACCCTCACTGCGTGAAATGTTATATTCTTTGTTGCGATTCTGCGGAGAAACCAACCATCTCTTCCAGTCACTCACCTGAAGCAAAGGAAGGCTGTTTGCTTAAAGAATCTAATGCACGTTTTCATCATTGTCCATCTACATGCGCGGGCAGAGCAAGCTGTGAAGTGCACTTTCTTGCACATTATTTCTGTTTGGATACAAAAAGCAGGAGATTGAATGGCTGATGATGTGGTCTAAAAAAGACGAGGTGGCCGAGAGATTAAGTTGATGGACTGCTAATGCATTGTGCTCTGCACGCATGGATTCGAATCTCATCCTCGTCAGCGTTGTCTTACAGCTTTGACCTCCAGAGAATTCTGGTAGATTATAACGAATGCATCTGCTTTAACTTCCGCCATCTCTTTTAATACCCTGGGATGCATTTCATCAGGATCAGGGGACTTGTCTACCTTGAGTCCCATTAGCCTGTCTGCACTACCTCCCTAGTGATAGTGATAGTCTCAAGGTCCTTCCTTCCCACATTCCCGTAACCAGCAATTTTTGGCATGATTTTTGTGTCTTCCACTGTGAAGACCGAAGCAAAATAATTGTTTAAGATCTCAGCCATTTCTACATTTCCCATTATTAAATCCCCCTTCTCATCTTCTAAGGGACCAACATTTACTTTAGTCACTCTTTTCCGTGTTATATATCTGTAAAAGCTTTTACTATCTGTTTTTATGTGTTGCGCATGATTACTTTCGTAATCTATCTTTCCTTTCTTTATTGCTTTTTTAGTCATTCTTTGCTGTTGCTTAAAATTTTCCCAATCCTCTAGTTTCCCACTAACCTTGGCCACCTTATACGCAATGGTCTTTGATTTGATACTTTTCTTTACTTCCTTGGTTATCCACGGCTGGTTATCTCTTCTCTTACCGCCCTTCTTTTTCACTGGAATATATTTTTGTTGAGCACTGTGAAAGAGCTCCTTAAAAGTCCTCCACTGTTCCTCAATTGTGCCACCGTTTAGTCTGTGTTTCCAGTCTACTTTAGCCAACTCTGCCCTCATCCCACTGTAGTCCCCTTTGTTTAAGCATAACACCCTCGTTTCTGATACAACTTCTTCATCCTCAATCGGTATTACAAATTCAACCATATTATGATCACTCATTCCGAGAGGATCTTTTATGAGGAGATCGTTTATTTTTCCTGTCTCATTACACAGGACCAGATCTAAGATGGCTTGCTCCCTTGTAGGTTCTGTAACATACTGATCTAAGAAACAATCCCGTATGCATTCTATGAATTCCTCCTCCAGGCTACCCCGTGCAATTTGATTTGACCAATCGATATGTAGGTTAAAATCTCCCATGATGACTGCCGTTCCTTTTTCACATGCCTCCATTATTCGCTTGATTATTGCCCGCCCCACCATGAAGTTATTATTTGGGGGCCTATAATCTACACCGACCAGTGACTTTTTCCCCTTACTCTCTCTAATCTCCACCCACAATGATTCAACATTTTGTTCATTGGAGCCAATATCGTCTCTCACAACTGCCCTGATATCATCCTTTATTAACAGAGCTACCCCACCTCCTTTCCCTTCTTGTCTATCTTTCCGAATTGTCAGATACCCCTGTATGTTTAATTCACAGACTTGGTCAACCTGCAACCATGTTTCTGCAATGGCCACCAAATCATACCCATTTGTAATGATTTGTGCCGTCAACTCATTTACTTTATTTCGAATGCTGCGTGCGTTTAGGTAGAGTGTTTTCATCCTAATTACAAACTATGATTTTTAGTTTTGACCCCTCCTGCAGCCCCTTTATATTCAGTGGCACTTTTTGTTTTTTGCCTTGGGTTTCTCTGCCCCCCACTTTTACTCATCTCCTTTCTGTATTTTGTTTTTGTCTCCTTTTTGTTTCCCTCTGTCTCCCTGCATTGGTTCCCATCCCCCTGCCATATTAGTTTAACTCCTCCCCAACAGCACGAGGAAACACTCCCCCAAGGACATTGGTTCCGGTCCTGCCCAGGTGCAGACCGTCCGGTTTGTACTGGTCCCACCTCCCCCAGAACCAGTTCCAATGCCCCAGGAATTTGAATCCCTCCCTGCTGCACCACTGCTCAAGCCACGTATGCATCTGCGCTATCCTGCGATTTCTACTCTGACTATCACGTGGCACTGGTAGCAATCCCGAGATTACTACTTTTGAGGTCCTACTTTTTAACTTAGCTCCTAGCTCCTTAAATTCGTTTCGTAGGACCTCATCCCTTTTTTTACTTATGTCGTTGGTACCAATGTGCACCACGACAACTGGCTGTTCTCCATCCCTTTTTAGAATGTCCTGCACCCGCTCCGAGACATCCTTGACCCTTGCACCAGGGAGGCAACATACCATCCTGGAGTCTCGGTTGCGGCCGCAGAAACGCCTATCTATTCCCCTTATGATTGAATCCCCTATCACTATCGCTCTCCCACTCTTTTTCCTGCCCTCCTGTGTAACAGAGCCAGCCACGGTGCCATGAACTTGGCTGCTGCTGATGAGTCATCTCCCTCAACAGTACTCAAAGCAGTGTATCTGTTTTGCAGGGGGATGACCACATGGGACCCTTGCACTACATTATTTGTACTACTCTTCCTGCTGGTCTTCCATTTCCTAGCTGGCTGTGGACCCTTCTGCTGCAGTAAGACCAACTCGCTACATGTGATACTCACGTCATTCTCAGCATTGTGGATGCTCCAGAGTGAATCCACCCTCAGCTCCAATTCCGCAATGCGGTCCATCAGGAGCTGGAGACGGATACACTTCCCGCACACATAGTCGTCAGGGACACCGGAAGTGTCCCAGAGTTCCCACATGGCACAGGAGAAGCATATCACGTGACCGAGCTCTCCTGCCATGACTTAACCCTTAGATACCCTTAAATTGGCAACAACAATGTTACAGTTTACTTACCCCCTGGCTGTGACGTCACCTTTTGATTCGTTTCTACTTCTTTTTTGCCTTCTCTCCCTGCTGTAGCTGCACAAGTCCCGCCTTTATAGGCCTCTCCGACACTGCTCCCACCTCTCACCAAAGCACAGTAACATTCCCAAACTAATCCCACTGCCCCGCTCTCTCCGCAGAGTCCTGAATCAATCCCAAACTAATCCCACTGCCCCGCTCTCTCCCCATAGCCCTGTATCAATCTCCAAACTAATCCCACTGCCCCGCTCTCTCCCCATAGTCCTGTATCAATCCTCAAACTAATCCCACTGCCCCGCTCTCTCCCCATAGCCCTGTATCAATCTCCAAACTAATCCCACTGCCCCGCTCTCTCCCCATAGTCCTGTATCAATCCCCAAACTAATCCCACTGCCCCGCTCTCTCCCCATAGCCCTGTATCAATCTCCAAACTAATCCCACTACCCCGTTCTCTCCCCATAGTCCTGTATCAATCCCAAACTAATCGCACTGCCCCAACTCTCTCTCCATAACCCTTTATCAAACCCCAAACTAATCCTTCCGTCACGTTCTCTCCCCATAGTCCTGTATCAATCCCCAAACTAATCCCACTGCCCCGCTCTCTCCCCATAACCCTGTCTCAATCCCAAACTAATCCCACTGCCCCGCTCTCTCCCCATAGCCCTGTCTCAATCCCAAACTAATCCCACTGCCCCGCTCTCTCCCCATAGCCCTGTCTCAATCCCAAACTAATCCCACTGCCCCGCTCTCTCCCCATAGGCCTGAATCAATCCCCAAACTAATCCCACTGCCCCGCTCCCTCCCCATAGCCCTGTATCAATCCCCAAACTAATCCCACTGCCCCGCTCTCTCCCCATAGCCCTGTATCAATTCCCAAACTAATCCCACTGCCCCACTCTCTCCCCATAGTCCTGTATCAATCCCCAAACGAACCCCACTGCCCCGCTCTCTCCCCATAGCCCTGTATCAATCCCCAAACTAATCCTACTGCCCTGCTCTCACCCCTTAGTCCTGTATCAATCCCAGAATCTATACAGAGAGAGACAGATAGAGAGACAAACACACACTGACACATAGATATGTAATATATATATAGAGCGAGAGAGACACACACGCACTCTCTCTCTCTCTCTGTCTGTCTCCCACTCTTGTCTCCCGCTCTGTGTCTCTCTCTCTCGCTGTCTCTTTCTCTGTCTCTGACTCTCTGTGTGTGTCTCTCTCTGTGTCTGCCTGTCTCTCTCTGACTCTCTCTCTCACTATCTCCCTCTCTCTATCTCTATCTTTCTATCTCTCTTTGTCCATCTGTCTCTCTGTTTTTCTCTCTCTCGGACTTCCTCTCTCTGTCTCTCTCACTGTCTTTCCCTCTCTCTCTCTCATTGTCTCTCCTTGTCTCTCTGTCTCTCTCACTCTCTCTCTCTCTCTCTGTCTCTAATCCCACTGCCCCGCTTTCTCCCCATAGCCCTGTATCAATCTCCAAAATAATCCCACTGCCCCGCTCTCTCCCCATAGACCTGTATCAATCCCCAAACAAATCCCACTGCCCCGCTCTCTCCCCATAGTCCTGTATCAATCCCCAAACAAATCCCACTGCCCCGCTCTCTCCCCATAGCCTTGTATCAATCCCAGAATCTATACAGGAAGAGAGACAGATAGAGAAACAGACACATGCAATCTTGTCCTCTCTGTCACTGTCTGTCTCTCACTCTAGTCGCTCTCTCTCGCTGTTTGTCTATCTCTCTCTCCCTCTGTGTGTGTCTCTCTCTGTCTCTCACTCTCTCTGTCTGTCTCCCTCTCCCTGTCTCTCTCTCTCGCTCTCTGTCTATCTCGCTCTCTCTCTTGTGTCTCTCTCTGATCTGTCTCTCTCTCTGTTTCTCTCTCTCTATCTGTCTTTCTCTCTCCCGCAGACTGTCTCTCTGTCTGTCTCCCTCTCTGTCTCTCTCTCTCTCTCTCGCTCGCTCTCTGTGTCTTTCTCTCTGTCTGTCTCTCTCTCTCTCTCTCTTTTTGTCTATCTGTCTCTCTGTTTTTTCTCTCTCTGACACTCTCTGCCTCACCATTTGTCTCTCTCTCTCTCTCTCTGTCTCTCTCCCTCACTCTCTGTGTCTTTCTCTCTGTCTCTCTCTCTCTCTCGCTCGCTCTCTTGCTCTCTCGCTCTGTCTGTCTCTCTCTTTCTCTCTCTCTCTCTCTCTCTCGCGTTCTTTATCTGTATCTCTCTGTTTTTCTCTCTCTCTGAATCTCTCTCTCTCTCCATCTCTCTGACTCTCTCTCTATCTCTCTGTCTCTCTCTCACTCTGAGTGTGTGTCCCTCTCTCTGAGTCTATCTCTCTTTCTCTTTGTCTGCCTATCTCTGTCTCTCTCTCTCTCCGTCTCCCTCTCTCTATGTATCTCTCTGTCTCACTCTCTGTTTCTCTCTACAATTCTGTCTCTCTCTGTCTCTCACTCTGTCTCTCTCTCCTGCTCTCTGCCTCTCTCTCGCTCTCTGTTTCTCTGTCTCTGCCTCTCTGTATCTTTCTCTCTCTCTCTCTCACTTTGTATCTTTCTCTGTCTCTCTCTTATCTCCCACCATCTCTATCTCTCTCTCTTTGACTCCCTGTCTCTCTCTCTCGCTCTGTATTTTTCTCTGTCTCTCTCTCTGTCTCCCTCTCTCGCTCTCTCTCTCTTTCTCACTCCCTCTCTCGCCCTATCTCGCCCTTTCTCTCCCCCCCTGTCTCTCTGTCTCTGTCTCTCTCTCTCTCTCTCTCTCTCGATCTGTCTCTCACTCTCTCTGTCACTCTGTCTGTCTCACTTGCTCTCTCTCTCTCTCTCTCTCTCTCTCACTCTGCATTGTTTCTGTCTTTCTCTATCTGTGACTAAATATCTCTCTCTCTGCCTCTCTCTCTCTCTCTGTCTCCCTGTCTCTATCTCTGCCTCTCTCTCTCTCGGTCTCTCTGTCTCTCTCTCTGTCTCTCTCTTGCTATGTATCTCTTTGTCTCTCTCTCTCTGCATCTCTCTATAACTCAATCTCTCTCTCTCTCTCTCTCTCTCTCTTTCACTCTGTCTCTCCCTCTCCCGTTCTCTGTCCCTCTCTGTCTGTCTGTTCATGTCCCTCTCTCTCTCTCTCTCTCTGTTCCACTCTCTCCCTGACTCTCTCCCTCGCCCTGTCTCTCACACACTCTCTCTCACTCACTCTCTCCCTGTCTCTCACTATCTCTCACTCTGTATTTTTTCTGTCATTCTCTCTCTGTCTCTCTCTCTCTCTCTCTCTCTGCCGCTCTATCTCTCTATCTCTCTGTCTCTATCACTGTCTCTGTCTCTCTCCCTCGTGTTGTATTTTTCTCTGTCTCTCTATTTTGATCTCTCTCTCTGTCTCTATCTCTGTCTCTCTCTCTGCCTCTCTCTGCCTCTCTCTCACTTTCACTCTCTCTCTTTGTCTCTCTCTGTCTCTCTCTCTCTGTTTCTGCCTCGCTCAGTCTCTCTCTCTCTCTATCTCTGTCTATCTGTCTCTGCTTTTCTCTCTCTGACTCTCGCTCAACCTCTCTCTCTGTCTTTCTTTCCCTCTCTCTCTCTGTCTCTATCTGTCTCTCTCTCTCTCACTCTCTTTCTCCCTCTCTGTGCCTCTCCACCGCTCTTTATATCTCTATCTCTATCTCTCTCCATCTGTCTCTATCTCTCTCTTCCTCTTTCTCTCTCTGCCTTTCTCTCTCTGTCTCTCTCTCTCGCTCTGTATTTTTCTCTGTTTCTCTCTCTGTCTCTTTCTTTCTCTCTCTATCTCACTCTCCCGCTCTCTGTCAACCTGTCTCTCTCACTCGCTCTCACTGTCTTTCCTTCTCACTCTATCTCTCTTTTTGGCTCGCTATCCTCTCTCTCTCTCGCTCTGTCTCTGTATGTCTCTCAATCCCTGTCTGTCTCTTATGCTTTTTGTCTCTGTCTCTCTGTCCCGCTCTCTCTAATCTCTCTCTCTATCGCTCTCTGTCTGCCTATCTCTATCTCTCTCTCTCCATCACTCTTTCTATCTCTCTCTCTGTATCTCTGTCTCTCCGTATCTCTGTCTATCTCTCTCTCTCTCGCCGACTCTCTCTTTCTCTCTCTCTCTCGCTATGTATCTCTCTGTCTCTCTTTCTCTGTATCTCTCCATAACTCTGTCTCTCGCTCTCAGTCTCTCCCGCTCTCTCTGCCTCTCTCGCTCTCTCTGCCTCTCTCTCTCTAAGTCTCTCGGTCTCTGCCTCTCTCTCTCTCCCTGTTTCTCTCTCTCTCTCTCTCTCTCTCTCGATCTGTCTCTCACTCTCTCTCATTTAGTAATTTTCTCTGTCTCTCTCTCTGTCTCTCTCTCTCTGTCTCTCTCTCGCTGCCTCTCTCTCTCTCTCTCCGTCGCTCTGGCTCTCTCTCTCGGTCTAATCCCACTGCCCCGCTCTCTCCCCAAAGCACTGTGTCAATCCCTAAACTAATCTCACTGCCCAACACTCTCCCCATAGCCCTGTATCAATCCCCAAACTAATTCCACTGCCCCGCTATCTCCCCATAGTCCTGTATCAATCCCCAAACTAATCCCACTGCCCCGCCCTCTCCCCATGGTCCTGTATCAATCCCAGAATCTAAACAGAGAGACAGATAGAGAGAGACACACACACACACATACTCTCTCTTTCTCTCTCTCTCTCTCTCTGTATCTCTCTATAAGTTTGCCTGTCTCTCTCTCTCTCGCTCTCTGTCTCTCTGTTCCCCTCTCTCTGAGTCTCTCTCTCTGTCCTTCTCTGTCTGTCGATCTCTCTCTGTCTCTCTCTCTCTCGCTCTGTATTTTTTGTGTCTCTCTCTGTGACTCTCTCTCTCTCCATCTCACTCTGTATCTCTCTCTCTTTCACTCTCTCTCTGTCTCTGTCTCTCTGTTTCTCTCTTTGTTTCTGGGTCTATCTGCGTCTCTGTTTTTTCTCTCTCTATCAGACTCTCACTCTCAGTCTCTCCATTCCTTTCTTTCTCTTTCTCTCTCTCTCTCTCTCTCTGGCTCTATCTGTCTCTCTCCCTCTGTCTCTTTCTCTATGTCTCTTTCTCTATGTCTCTCTCTTTCTCTCTGTGCCTCTCACTCTCTCTATTTCTGTCACTCTCACTCACTTGTCTCTCTCTCTCTCGCTTTCTCTGTAACACGTGTCCTAGTGTAAAATGGTCACCACACATCTCATTTAAATGGCTGCTCAATCTCACGCAAACTAATCGAACTGCCCCGCTATCTCCCCATAGCCCTGTATCAATCCTCAAACAAATCACTCTGCCCCGCTCTCTCCCACAGCCCTGCATCAATCCCCAAACTAATCCCACTGCCCCGCTCTCTCACCACAGCCCTGCATCAATCCTCAAACTAATCCCACTGCCCCGCTCTCTCCCTACAGCCCTGCATCAATCCCCAAACTAATCTCACTGCCCCGCTCTCTACCCATAGACCTGCATCAATCCCCAGACTAATCTCACTGCCCCACTCTCTCCCCATTGACTTATGTCAATCGCCAAACTAATCCCACTGCCCCGCTCTCTCCCCATAGTCCTGTATCAATCGCCAAACTAATCCCACTGCCCCGCTCTCTCCCCATAGTCCTGTATCAATCCCCAAACTAATCCCACTGCCCCGCCCTCTCCCCATAGCCCTGTATCAAACCCCAAACTAATCTCACTTCCCCGCTCTCTCCCCATAGTCCTGTATCAATCCCCAAACTAATCCCACTGCCCCGCTCTCTCCCCATAGTCCTGTATCAATCCCCAAACTAATCCCACTGCCCTGCTCTCTCCCCATAGTACTGTATCAATTCCCAAACTAATTGCTCTGCCCCGCTCTCTCCTCATAGCCCTGTATCAATCCCCAAACTAATCCCACTGCCCCGCTCTCTCCCCATAGACCTGTATCAATCCCCAAACTAATCCCACTGCCCCGCTCTCTCCCCATAGACCTGTATCAATCCCCAAACTAATCCCACTGCCCCGCTCTCTCCCCATAGACCTGTATCAATCCCCAAACTAATCCCACTTCACTGCTCTCTCCTCATTGCCCTGTATCAAACCCAGAATCTATAGAGAGAGAGAGACACACACACACTCACACTGTTTCTCTCTATCTCTCTGTTTCTCTCTGTCTCTCGCTCTCTGTCTTTCTCTCCATTACTGTCACCCTCTATCTCTCTCTCTCTATGACTCTCACTCTCTGTCTCGCTCTCTGTCTATCTCTATCTCTGCGTCTGTCCCTCTCTCTCTGTCTTTCTGCCTGTCTCGCTGTCTCTCTCTCTCTCTTGCTCTCCCTCTATCTGTCTCTCTCGCTCCCTGTGTATATCTCTCTCTCTCTCTTTGTCAATCTGCCTCTTCTCTCTCTCTCTCTATATATATATATATATATATATCTGTCTTTCCCTCTGTCTCTCTCTCTCTGTCTCACTCGCTCTGTCTCTCACTCTCTGTCTGTCTCTGCATCACTCTCTTACCCTCTGTCTCTCTCTCTATCTGTCACTCTCTCTCTCTCTGTCTCTCTCTCTATGTCCCTTTCTCTCTGAGTATCTCTCTCTGGCTCTCTCTATCTGCCTATCTCTGTCTCTGTCTCTCTCTCTCCATCTCTCTCTCTCTATTGATCTCTCCATCTCTCTGTCTCCGTGTTTCTCTCTATAAGTTTGTCTTTCTCTCTCTCACTCTCTCGATCCCCCTCTCTCTGAGTCTCTCTCTCTATCTCTCTCTACCTGTCTGTCGATCTCTCTCTCTCGCTCTGAATTTTTTGTGTCTCTCTTTCTGACTCTCTCTCTCCTACCCGCTCTGTATCTCTCTCTCTCTCTTTCTCTCTCCCTCTCTGTCACTCTCTCTCTCTTTGTTTCTCTGTGTCTCTCTCCCTGTTTCTGCATTGCTCTATCTCTCTCTATCTCTCTGTCTATCTGTCTCTCTCTTTTTCTCTCTCTCTGATTCTCACTCTCAGTCTCTCCCTGTCTTTCACTCTCTCTCTCTTTCTTTGTCTCTATCTGTCTCTCTCCCTCTGTCTCTTTCTCCATGTCTCTCTCTTTCTCTCTCTCTGTGCCTCTCTCCCTCTCGATTTCTGTCACTATCACTCTCTTCTCTCTCTCTCTCTCTCTCTCTCTCTCTCTCCCATTCTCTGTAACATGTGGCCTGGTGTAAAATGGTCACCACACATCTCATGGAAAAATGGCTGCTCAATCTCACCCAAACTAATCCCACTGCCTCGCTCTCTCCCCATAGCACTGTACCAATCCCAAACTAATCCCACTGCTCTGCTCTCTCCCCATAGCTCTGTCGCAATCCCAAACTAATCCCACTGCACCGCTCTCTCCCCATAGCCCTGTATCAATCCCAAAACTAATCCCACTGCCCCACTCTCTCCCCATAGCCCTGTATCAATCCCCAAACTAATCCCACTGCCCCGCTCTCTCCCCATAGCCCTGTATCAATCCACAAACTAATCCCACTGCCCCGCTCTCACCCCATAGCCCTGTATCAATCCACAAACTAATCCCACTGCCCCGCTCTCTCCCCATAGCCCTGTATCAATCCACAAACTAATTCCACTGCCCCGCTCTCTCCCCATAGTCCTGTATCAATCTCCAAACTAATCCCACTGCCCCGCTCTCTCCCCATAGTCCTGTATCAATCCCCAAACTAATCCCACTGCCCCGCTCTCTCCACATAGTCCTGTATCAAACCCATAATCTGTACAGAAAGAGAGAGAGAGAGTAGGGACACACACTCTCTCTCTCTCTCTATGTCTCTCACTCTTTGTCTCGCTCTCTGTCTCTCTCTATGTCTGTCTCTCTTCCTCTTTCTCTCTCCCTCTCTTTCTCTTTCTCACTCGATGTCTCTCTTTCTCTCTCTCTCTCTCTATCTTTCCCTCTCTCTGAATCTCTCTCTCACTCTCTGTCTCTCTCCATCGTTCCCTCTCTCTGTCTCTCTCTCTCTCTGTCTCTCTCTCTGCATGTATCATCCGTGACCTCACAATGACTTGACCCCGAGCGGATAGGGTCAGGAAACGAGGTCGGGAGTGAGAAAATGTGACACCAAATGACACATTGTAAATCCCAGTGAGACTGTAAATAAACCGATACAAATATAAAATGTGAGAAGACTTTAATAAAAAGTAAACGCAGACAGCAGCTCCATCCCCGCCCTTTCTCATCACTGCCCCGCTCCTTTGTATTAAAAAGCAGCAATAAGTTGTGCTCTGAAAGTGAGCACATTGCTCAGGTATCAGCACCACGCACCATTGGTGATGGAAATACACAAACTATCTCTCTTCACACAGACCCGGAGTTTGTAAACCTTCGCTTTAAAGGGCTGAATGTTCACATTTCCTCCGTGCGGGCTGTAAACCTGGAGCCGATCCCCTAACACCCGAGTTGTGGGAGGTAAAAGTGAGAATTCACCCCAGAGTGTTTAACCTTCCCTTGTAGCCCATTGTAGACCACTGACAGTCAGGAGATGGGGAAGGTGAGCTGGGCAAAGGTCTGTAAAGTTTTACAGTACAATATCACCTGCTGCTGGTGTACATCAGTACTGCAGTAATACCAACATTGGAGAGACATTCGCTTCATTTCACAATTCAGGCAAGGTCTTTCTTCAGAACTGAGAGATAATTGGATCAGAGAGAAGGTAAAATAAACAGGGGCCTGGAAAGCTGCCATTAAATCCCCTCACCTTTCTGAGTACATAACTCACTCAGAGAATTGTGAACCTGCGGAATTCTCTGCCTGACTCCAATGACTGAGTGAATCCCTTCCCACACTGAGAGAGGTGAACGGCCTCTCCCCAGTGTGAACTCACTGGTTTATCAGTAGGTGGGATAACTGAGTGAATCCCTTCCCACACTCAGAGAGGTGAACAGTCTCTCCCCAGTGTGAACTCGCTGGTGTATCAGCAGGTGGGATAACTGAGTGAATCCCTTCCCACACTCAGAGAGGTGAACAGTCTCTCCCCAGTGTGAACTCACTGGTGTATCAGTAGGTGAGATAACTGAGTGAATCCCTTCCCACACTCAGAGAGGTGAACGGCCTCTCCCCAGTGTGAACTCGCTGGTGTGTTTACAGTTGGGACGGGTAGTTGAAACATTTCCCACAGTCCCCACATTTACAGGTTTTTTCTCCAGTGTGACTGCGCTTGTGTCTCTCCAGGTTGGATGGTCGGCTGACTCCTTGCCCACACACCCAGCACGTGTACAGTTTTTCCCCGCTGTCAACAGTGTTTTTTGCTTCCATGGTCAAAGGCCGAAGATATTCATGTCCCGATGAATCGAGTCACTCCATCAGACCTGAATGTGATGTTTGGTTCGAGCCTCTGGTCGACAAATCCTCCCCGTTTAATACCCTGTAAAGTGAACTTCTGTAAAGTAAAGTGAAAGAATAACATTAGAACATAAGAAATAGGAGCAGGAGTAGGCCATATGGCCACTCGAGCCTGCTCCCCCATTCAATAAGATCATGGCTGATCTGATCATGGACTCAGCTCCACTTCGCTGCCCGCTCCCCATAAACCTTTACTTCCATAATCGCTCAAAAATCTGTCCATCTCCGCCTAAAATATATTCAATGTCCCGGCTTCCATAGCTCTCTGGGACAGGGAATTCCACAGAATTACAACGCTCTGAGAAGAAATTTTTCCTCATCTCAGTTTTAAATTGGCGATCCCTTACTCTGAAACTATGCCCCCTGGTTTTAGTTTCCCCTATGAGTGGAACATCCTCTCTGCATCCACCTTCTCAAGCCCCCTCAATATCTTTTATGTTTCAATAAGATCACCTCTCATTCCTCTTAACTCCAATATGTATCGGCCCAATATACTCAAACTTGTCTTCATATGTCAACCCTCTCATCTCAGGAATCAACCTCGTGAACCTTCTCTGAACTGGATCCAATGTAAGTATATCCTTCCTTAAATAAGAGAGCAAAACAGCACGCAGTACTCCAGGTGTGGCCTCATCAATACCCTCTACAGTTGTAGCAGGACTTATCTGCTTTTATACTCTATCCCCTTTGCAATCCCAACTTCTCCAGTTATCCAGGTAACTGAAGTCATTCATCCCTGGAATCATTCTCGTAAATCTTTCCTGCACCTTCTATAATGCCTTTATATTCTCCCTAAACTGCGTTGTCCACAGCTGGGTCTGAATCACTGGACCCTGAGACTGGTCCCTCACACACTGAGCCTCACATTCACACATAGTTCAGCTAGGTCTGGATCACTGGACCCTGAGACTGGTCCCTCACACACTGAGCCTCACATTCACACACACTTCAGCTGGGTCTGGATCACTGGACCCTGAGGCTGGTCCCTCACACACTGCGCCTCACATTCACACACACTTCAGCTGGGTCTGGATCACTGGACCCTGAGACTGGTCCCTCACACACTGAGCCTCACATTCACAAACACTTCAGCTGGGTCTGGATCACTGGACCCTGAGACTGGTCTCTCACACACTGAGCCTCACATTCACACACACTTCAGCTGGGTCTGGATCACCAGACCCTGAGACTGGTCCCTCACACACTGAGCCTCATATTCACACACTCTTCAGCTGGGTCTGGATCACTGGACCCTGAGACTGGTCCCTCACACACTGAGCCTCATATTCACACACTCTTCAGCTGGGTCTGGATCACTGGACCCTGAGACTGGTCCCTCACACACTGAGCCTCACATTCACACACACTTCAGCTGGGTCTGGATCACTGGACCCTGAGACTGGTCTCTCACACACTGAGCCTTATATTCACACATACTTCAGCTGGGTCTGTTTCGAAATCTCGACCTCCGAAAAGAATGACTCCGACACTTACAGCTCCGGTAAAAGTTTCTTTAATTTACTTGCTAGCAAGGGGCAGGTTACACTCAGTCAAGGGCTAAGTGAACACCTCCGAAATGGTTCAGTTTAACAAGATATTTATACAGTAAAACCCAAGTTATGGCCTCTCCCTGTGTATTGCTCTGTCTCACAGTCAGTGAACACAGATAAAGAGTTAATTACTATATCCTGGTCCTGACATGGTATCCAGATATTTCCTTTTGTCAGAGTTATCAGTTGGCCAGCCGGCCATTACTCCATGAGTCATAGGTCATGGGCTATCACCTGTCTTGTATTGTGTCAGGAAAGTTCCATTTCCTGGTCAGTTTATCTGTTTGCATCAAATGGATGAGGTCGCTGCAAAAGATAATGGCTTGAAGATAAGGGTGGGGTGACATGGATCTTCTGTAGTGTAGACAATAGGAGAGCACCATGGGGTGTATCTGTCTCAGCATGACTTGTCTCCTAGCTGTCTGATGGCCATCAGACATCTCAAACCAGGTTTAGCTGTTTATGCAAGCTGACTGCTAAAATGCAGAAAGTTCTGGAAGAGCCAGGACTCCATTTTGATATATATATATTGCAAAGGGCACACAAATACTGTATGGTATCAACTTAGATAAAAATACATTTCCACATTCCCCCATTTTGTCCTTCACAAGGACAACTGAATCCATTCTGATCTTGTACAGTCTCTCCATTTCCATTTTCACACAATAGCCTTCAGCAGTTGTTGCTACCATAACTCTAGCCGTGGTCTCGGTAGGTAACATCGTTTCTCCCACCCTGGCACAGCAACACTTAACGATGACAAATAATAGATACAGGGCGAAGACTATCAGCATGAATATGATCAAACCCTGTACCACAGATTTCCCCAGGGCTCCCAACCATCCTGATGCCCAACCCCACAAGGTGATACCGTCCTGGCCAACTGTCTGTTTATATTCTATTACCTTTTTCCTGATGTTTTCAGCTAGACTGCCGATATATTCTGATTTATCTGGGATATATGTACAGCATTCTTCACCTATTAATGCGCATGTTCCTCCCTTCTCGGCTAGGAGATAATCTAAGGCCATACGATTTTGGAGAGCCACTGTTACCCTAGCTACCATTTCGTCATTTATCCCTTCAAAGGCTTGGGAAGTTGCGTTGGCTACTGATTCGACTAAGTTAGCCAGTTTCCGTAACTGCCATTCGGTCGATGCTATTCCATAGGGTGGCACCATTACCTTGAATATTCCGTTTAGCCACGTCAAATCCCGTTTAAATCTATGACTTCCATAGGCCTCCCTTAGAGTCCTTACTGCTCTGATAAGGGGTACCACATATCCTAAGTAACAGGACCCTGTCCAGTCGGCTGGTAACCATGGGTAGGCTTTATGCCCACAAATAAAGTAGGTGCAATTATAGGGCGTCAGCTTCTGGTCCTTTCGCACTATCCCTACTTGAGTGGTCTCACCTTCCCACCCTTCACCTGGGGCTTTGTTATGGACCGTTGTCCAGCCAACGGTTGCTATCTTTCTCTCAGTGGGATTAGTTGTGGCTTGCCATTTAATCATTTGGGAACACTTGCTGCATCCCATTTCTGGTCCTTTAGTCTCATTACTCACTAGGCATATTATACCTTCAGGATTTTCTATTCTGGGAGTAATGCTTAGGAAGGGAGGCTGATGGTTATTATCATAATCGGGCTGGTACCATCCCTGGAAGGCTGTAAGTTTATACCCTGCCGACCTCCATTCTGTTTGCTCCTTCGTTTCTGGCCCCTTAGTTAGTTTTGTCCTGTTTTGCACTGTCAACCATTCTACCATTTCTGATTCGTTAAAGGGGACAGATCTCAGGGGAATACCCCCTTCGGAGTGGATAGGTACATGGGAACATATCCAACAACTCGACAAGTTTCTTTCTTGAGCATACTTATGACTCAGTGCCATAAATACGTTTACGTGCAATTCCCTTCGGTAGTGGGTCTGTACCCCTGGTGTAATCAATAATGTGAAGTAAAACCCTGTCAAGCCCAGCACCATCAGTCCCCATAGTCCATACAGTTCCTTATTCAGTCTTCCTTTTTCTGTTCCTCTGATTCCTTCGTCCCTTCCTCCTGGTCGGGTGCCCGTTTGCAATGGGATGCGTGGATCCATGTTGGTCTTTCCTTTACCTTGATTGCAGTATTGCTCGCCAGCAAGACCTAGTATGGTCCTTCGAATCTTGGCTGTAGACTGCTTTTCCTTTTAAAAATCTTGATGTAAACGAATTCCCCTGGCTGCAGGTTATGACACTTCCCTTCCGCTGGCTTGACTTGGGCTTCCTTTACCTGTGAATGAAAGCTGGAAATACATTTGGTTAGTGCGATACAATAATTCAACATATTTTCCTCCATTTTGTGGATGTCCATCTGTTTTGCAGTAAATGGTGCTGTAAAAGGTAATCGTTGGGGACGTCCCATAACTATCTCATGCGATGACAGGCCTGTTCCCTTGGTTGCAGATCGCATTACCATCAAAGCTAAGGGCAGCAGTTCTGTCCATTTCAGTCCAGTCTCATTGCATAGTTTTGCCAGCTTATTTTTAAGCATTCCATTATATCTTTCAACAAGTCCAGCTGATTGTGAATGATAACTGCAATGAAAACGTTGATTAATCTGTAAAGCTTTACACATTTCTCTTATAACAGTTCCCGTGAAATGTGACCCGTTATCACTGGAAAGCTTAGCAGGGATTCCGAAGCGCGGTACAATTTCTTTTAACAAACATTTAGCAACAGTAGTGGCATCGGCCTTTTTACATGGAAAGGCTTCAATCTATCTAGAGAACACATCTACAATAACTAATACATACTTGAATCCCATACACATAGGTAATTCAATAAAATCCATTTGTAAATGTACAAAAGGCCCGACTGGATTTGGGTGGGAGGCAGATTCTACTTTTTCCGTCTTACCCGGATTCATTGTCTGACAGGTAACACAATTTGCACAGATTTGTTTTGCAATTGCCGAAATACCTGGTGCATACCAAGTTGCCAAAATATAATCTGCCAATCCCCCTTTGCCTGCATGTGTGAATGTATGAACACACCGGGCAATCCATGGAAGTAAGTATCTTGGGGCCACCACGCGGCCGTCATGGTGAACCCATATTCCTTCTGGATTTTTATAACATTGATCCTTCGTCCAGGTCACCACCTCCTCCGTACTGGTCTGTGTCTGAAAGGCCAGCACGTCATTAATAGTGGGTGGCGGGTCTGAGCAATTATTTTTCCATAGTGGGAACAATGACACCTGCATCCCCCCTTTCGACAGAGCTGCTGACTTAGCTGCATTATCAGCTCTGGCATTCCCAAGTGCCACCTCATTCGACTGGCCTGTATGTGCTTGGCATTTGATAATGGCAAGTTTCAAAGGGCATTGAATGGCTCGCAGGAGATTTTCCACTTGTTCTGCATTTTTGATAGGGGTTCCTGAAGAAGTCAGGTACCTGCGAATTTTCCAAATTTGTCCATAGTCATGTGATACCCCAAAAGGATACCTGGAGTCAGTGTAGATATTAACTGTGTGTCCTTCAGCCAGAATACAGGCTCGAGTTAACGCAAACAATTCGGCTTGTTGGGCTGAAAAGGAGTCTGGAAGAGAGGCTGTTTCGACAACATTAAACTGAGTTACAATTGCATAAGCCGCTCTAGGTTGGCCCCTATCATTTCGTAGGGCTGATCCGTCAACATAGTACACTAGCTCAGGGTTACACATTGGTACATCTGTTAGATTGATACGTGGTTTAGTCACTAATTCGGTTACCATTTCACATGAATGGGGTTCGCCGTCGTCTTCCGTGGGGAGTAGAGTGGCTGGATTTAAGGTAGTACATCTTTTGATAAGGTTCGGATTTGATAACAGTTCGACCTCGTATTTGGTGGTTCTTGCGGAGGTTAGGTGTTGGGTGGCACATTTAGTAAGTAAAATCTCGACAGAGTGTGGGATATATAAAATGGTCTGATGATTTAGAGTTATTGTCTGAGCCTGTTGCATAGCATAATAAGCTGCTGCCAACGAAGGAAGACATCCTGGTAGTCTGCGTGCCACTGGGTCTAGTTGGGTACTGAAATGCCTGTCCCCATGTAACTGAGTCAAAACAGATTGTGCAAAACCCGACTTGTGATGCACAAATAAGTTGAATAGCTTAGTGTAATCTGGTAATCCCAAGGCTGGTGCTGAAGTGAGGGACTGCTTAAGGTTCTGGAAAGCTTTCCGGGATACTTCATTCCACATCCTTTAAGCATTGTGAGAATATAGTAGATTCATTCACAGCTCGTAGGTCATGGACAAACCTCCATTTGTGTGGGCTTCTGAACTGGACAAATCTGTGTGTTACACGGACTTCTCATTTATGCTTATAGTGATTCACAGATCACAGAATGTAAAGTACTTGTTTTCTAATCTTATTAAAAGGCTTCCAAACCCAAGATTTTTCCAATACACTCAAAATGTTGATCAAGAGATCACCTGAAATATCTCAAAATCCCAATTCAACTATTGTACTGTCACTCTTTATCAAAAACAATCCTCTGACTGAGCTAGAAGCTTTTGTACCAAGATTGTACACCAAGGACAATGAGAGTGTACTCCCCCAGCCTGCACCTCGAGAGACCCACAAAGGCTTTTTAAAAAAAAAGGCATTACAACTTTTAACCACCTGGACCATGTCTCAACAAACCCATCCTTTGTGCATTTCCCAGCTCCGTAACCTCTCATCCGAATAAATCCACACCTGCGCTTCTAACTTAAAATGTCTTAAACTTCCCACATACAGGACAACACTATGAAGGGTTAAAAAACTTCACTTTGTTTGAAAAAGTGGGCGGAGCTAAAACAAACAGGCAGCTCCACAACTTTTCCAAACAGGTTTGCAGACACAAGGAAAAAAAAGACAGAAGCACTCTCATTCAAAGACAAGACATTCACGCACTCTCATTCAAAGAAAAGACATTCACAAGTCTCTCTCCATTCAATAAAGCTTTTTCTTTTACTAGCTTCATTTTTTTTTCATAAGTCACTATCAGGTTCTCTTTTTTTTTTACATTTGATTTACTTCCTCTGTTAATTTTACATGGGCTTGAAGAATCGGAACCCAGGCCTTTTCTATTACTTTCCTTTTTTTTTTCTACCTGGATCTCTGTTTATAAGACACTCCTGGAGACACGTTGTTCTCTCTAAATTAAATGAACCATCGGGTGGAAATGGCCTGTTTTCACCCTTAGTCCACTTTACTGGTTTTTGTTTCTTTGGTCAATTGAAGACTGACCACAATTCTGGAGCATGACGTAGGCTGGTGTGCCTTTTGTGGTGTTTTAACTTGCTCCGGCACCCATTCTGGATGATTAAGATTTTCCCACAGTTTCTGATCTCACAATCCTTTCGGCCAACCGAGTTCTCTAGGCCCACTTCTCCTGGCCGTTACGTGGCCTGAAAAGGCTCTTAATTCGGGCTCAGTCTGGGTGTGTGAGATATGTTGGCACGAACCAACTGTAGTTGATCAATCAGTTACTGTTTCTTTTCTTAATCAATCCTTGTGGTTTTTTTTTCGAATCACAATTTTCCCGAGTGACTCTTCCCGTTTCTCTAATGGCAATGACTCACAAAGGTATTGCAACCAACAGTAATACAAGGACAACAAACAATATTCCCGTGAGTACACAAATCATAACCTCTAAACAAATTCTCAGTCAGCGTTGTACGCCACTACAGACCGAGTCCTTAACTTATCCTAATAACAGCTGATAAAACTTAAGGTTCCGTACCCAAACTCTTTGATCGATTGCGCTCTTTTTTTTTTAATAGTCTTATCACAAAAGAACCCCTTCCGAATTAAAAACAATAAAAATCTTATCACATAAGAACCTTCGATCGATTATTAGCGCTTTCTTTTTTTTTCTTTTCTTTTAATAGTCTTATCACATAAGAACCCCTTCCGAATTAAAAACAATAAAAATCTTATCATATAAGAACCTGGAACCCTTTTCGATCGACTAGCGCTTTCTTTTACCTACTGAAACCTTCCCCGGGCTGTCTCGAGATTTTTTCCAGAACCTGTTCTCTTCTGCTGGCGAGCTGAGAAAGAAATGGTTATAAAAAAAATACCTTCAACTTTTAAATGCCGAGTCTTGTAGATGCAGTACCTCAGCTGTGGACAACAGATTACATCTGCGATTCAACAGTGAAGAAACCTCTTGTGAGCAAAGGCTCACCTTGTTTGGCCACCGAAGCCTTTCACTGGAGAGGCACTATGCCTGTATCCGTTTTACTCACAGAATAGAGAGTATGCATCTCGGTGGAACCTCCAATAACTGTCGAAATACCGACCTCAGAAAAGAATGACTCCGACACTTACAGCTCCGATGGAAGTATCCCTTTTAATTTACTTGCTCGCAAGGGGTAGGTTTCACTCAGTCAAGGGCTAAATGAAACCTCCGCAATGGTACAGCTTCACAAGATATTTATACAGTAAAACCCAAGTTCTGGCCTCTCCCTGTGTATTGCTCTGTCTCACAGTCAGTGAATACAGATAAAGAGTTAATTACTATATCCTGGTCCTGAAATGGTCTCGAGATATTTCCTTTTGTCAGGGTTATCAGAAAGCCAAACGGCCATTACTCCATGAGTCATAGGTAATGGGCTATCACCTGTCTTGTATTGTATAACTGAGTGAATCCCTTCCCACACTCAGAGAGGTGAACAGTCTCTCCGCTGTGTGAACTCGCTGGTGTATCAGCAGGTGGGATAACTGAGTGAATCCCTTCCCACACTCAGAGAGGTGAACGGTCTCTCCCCAGTGTGAACTCACTGGTGTATCAGCAGGTGGGATAACTGAGTGAATCCCTTCCCACACTCAGAGAGGTGAACGACCTCTCCCCAGTGTGAACTCGCTGGTGTATCACCAGGTGGAATAACTGAGTGACTCCCTTCCCACACTCAGAGAGGTGAACGGTCTCTCCCCAGTGTGAACTCACTGGTGTATCACCAGGTGGGATAACTGAGTGAATCCCTTCCCACACTCAGAGAGGTGAACAGTCTCTCCGCTGTGTGAACTCGCTGGTGTATCAGCAGGTAGGATAACTGAGTGAATCCCTTCTCACACTCAGAGAGGTGAACAGTCTCTCCCCAGTGTGAACTCGCTGGTGTATCAGCAGGTAGGATAATTGAGTGAATCCCTTCCCACACTCAGAGAGGTGAACAGTCTCTCCACTGTGTGAACTCACTGGTGTATCAGCAGGTGGGATAACTGAGTGAATCCCTTCCCACACTCAGAGAGGTGAACGGTCTCTCCCCAGTGTGAACACACTGGTGTATCAGCAGGTGGGATAACTGAGTGAATCCCTTCCCACACTCAGAGAGGTGAACAGTCTCTCCCCAGTGTGAACTCACTGGTGTATCAGCAGGCAGGATAACTGAGTGAATCCCTTCCCACACTCAGAGAGGTGAACGGCCTCTCCCCAGTGTGAACTCACTGGTGTATCAGCAGGTGGGATAACTGAGTGAATCCCTTCCCACACTCAGAGAGGTGAACGGTCTCTCCCCAGTGTGAACTCGCTGGTGTATCAGCAGGTGGGATAACTGAGTGAATCCCTTCCCACACTCAGAGAGGTGATGGCCTCTCCCCAGTGTGAACTCGCTGGTGTATCACCAGGTGGAATAACTGAGTGAATCCCTTCGCACACTCAGAGAGGGGAACGGTCTCTCCCCAGTGTGAACTCACTGGTGTATCACCAGGTGGAATAACTGAGTGAATCCCTTCCCACACTCAGAGAGGTGATGGCCTCTCCCCAGTGTGAACTCGCTGGTGTATCAGCAGGTAGGATAACTGAGTGGATCCCTTCCCACACTCAGAGAGGTGAGCGGCCTCTCCCCAGTGTGAACTCACTGGTGTATCAGCAGGTGGGATAACTGAGTGGATCCCTTCCCACACTCAGAGAGGTGAACAGTCTCTCCCCAGTGTGAACTCACTGGTGTATCAGCAGGTGGGATAACTGAGTGAATCCCTTCCCACACTCAGAGAGGTGAACGGTCTCTCCCCAGTGTGAACTCACTGGTGTATCAGCAGGTAGGATAACTGAATTAATCCCTTCCCACACTCAGAGAGGTGAACAGTCTCTCCCCAGTGTGAACTCGCTGGTGTATCAGCAGGTGGGATAACTGAGTGAATCCCTACCCACACTCAGAGAGGTGAACAGTCTCTCCCCAGTGTGAACTCACTGGTGTATCACCAGGTGGGATAACTGAGTGAATCCCTTCCCACACTCAGAGAGGTGAACAGTCTCTCCCCAGTGTGAACTCGCTGGTGTATCAGCAGGTGGGATAACTGAGTGAATCCCTTCTCACACTCAGAGAGGTGAACAGTCTCTCCCCAGTGTGAACTCGCTGGTGTATCAGCAGGTGGGATAACTGAGTGACTCCCTTCCCACACTCAGAGAGGTGAACAGTCTCTCCCCAGTGTGAACTCACTGGTGTATCACCAGGTGGGATAACTGAGTGAATCCCTTCCCACACTCAGAGAGGTGAACGGTCTCTCCGCTGTGTGAACTCCCCGATGTGTTTCCAGCTGGGACGTGTCGTGGAAACGTTTCCCACAGTCCCCACATTTACAGGTTTTTTCTCCAGTGTGACTGCGCTTGTGTCTCTCCCGGTTGAATGATCGGCTGAATCCTTGCCCACACACACAGCACCTGTACAGTTTATCCCCGCTGTGAACAGTGTTTTGTGCTTCCATGGTCAAAGGCCGAAGATATTCAGGTCCCGATGAATCGAATCACTCCATCAGGTCTGGATGTGATGTTAGGTTCCAGCCTCTGGTCGACAAATCTTCCCCGTTTAATACCCTGTGAAGTGAACTTCTGTAAAGTAAAGTGAAAGAATAACATTAGAACATAAGAAATAGGAGCAGGAGTAGGCCAGACGGACACTCGAGCCTGCTCCACCATTCAATAAGATCATGGCTGATCTGATCATGGACTCAGCTCCACTTCCCTGCCCGCTCCCCATAAACCTTTACTCCCATAATCGCTCAAAAATCTGTCTATCACCGCCTTAAATATATTCAATGTGCCGTCTTCCACAACTCCCTGGGACAGGGAATTCCACAGATTTATAACCCTCTGAGAATAAATTCCTCCTCATCTCAGTTTTAAATGGATGACCCCTTACTCTGAAACTATGCCCCCTGGTTTTAGTTTTCCCTATGAGTTGGAACATCCTCTCTGCATCCACCTTGTCAAGCCCCCTCAGTATCTTTTATGTTTCAATAAGATCACATCTCATTCTTCTTAACTCCAGTGTGCATAGGCCCAGCCTACTCAAACTTTCTTCATAAGTCAACCCCCTCACCTCAGGAATCAACCCTGTGAACCTTCTCTGAACTGCTTCCAATGTAAGTATATCCTTCCTTAAATACAGAGACCAAAACTGCACGCTGTACTCCAGGTGTGGCCTCATCAATACCCTGTACAGTTGTAGCAGGACTTCTCTGCTTTTATACTCTATCCCCCTTGCATTCCCAGCTTCTCCAATCTATCCAGGTAACTGAAGTCCCTCATCCCTGGAATCATTCTCGTAAATCTGTCCTGCACCCTCTATAAGGCCTTCATATTCTTCCAAAACTCCGTTGCACACAGATGGGTCTGGATCACTGGACCCTGAGGCTGCTGGTCACTCACACACTGAGCCTCACATTCACACACACTTTAGCTGGGTCTGGATCACTGGAACCTGAGACTGGTCCCTCACACACTGAGCCTCACATTCACACACACTTCAGCTGGGTCTGGATCACTGGACCCTCATTCTGCTGGTCCCTCACACACTGAGCCTCACATTCACACACACTTCAGCTGGGTCTGGATCACTGGACCCTGAGGATGGTCCCTCACACACTGAGCCTCACATTCACACACACTTCAGCTGGGTCTGGATCACTGGACCCTGAGACTGGTCCCTCACACACTGAGCCTCACATTTACACACACTTCAGCTGGGTCTGGATCACTGGACCCTGAGACTGGTCCCTCACACACTGAGCCTCACATTCACACACACTTCAGCTGGGTCTGGATCACTGGACCCTGAGACTGGTCCCTCACACATGAGCCACACATTCACACACACTTCAGCTGGGTCTGGATCACTGGACCCTGAGACTGGTCCCTCACACACAGAGCCTCACATTCACACATACTTCAGCTGGGTCTGGATCACTGGACCCTGAGACTGGTCCCTCACACACTGAGCCACACATTCACACACACTTCAGCTGGGTCACGATCACTGGACCCTGAGACTGGTCCCTCACACACTGAGCCTCACATTCACACACACTTCAGCTGGGTCTGGATCACTGGAGCCTGAGACTGGTCCCTCACACACTGAGCCTCACATTCACACACACTTCAGCTGGGTCTGGATCACTGGACCCTGAGAGTAGTCCCTCACACACTGAGCCTCACATTCACACACACTTCAGCTGGGTCTGGATCACTGGACCCTGAGACTGGTCCCTCACACACTGAGCCTCACATTCAAACAACCTTCATCTGGGTCTGGATCGCTGAACCCTGAGACTGGTCCCTCACACACTGAGACTCACATTCACACACACTTCAGCTGGGTCTGGATCACTGGAGCCTGAGACTGGTCCCTCAAACACTGAGCCTCACATTCACACACACTTCAGCTGGGTCTGGATCACTGGACCCTGAGAGTAGTCCCTCACACACTGAGCCTCACATTCACACACACTTCAGCTGGGTCTGGATCACTGGACCCTGAGGCTGGTCCATTACAAGCTTAGCCTCACATTCACACACACTTCAGCTGGGTCTGGATCACTGCACCCTGAGACTGGTCCCTCACACACTGAGCCTCACATTCACACACACTTCAGCTGGGTCTGGATCACTGGACCCTGAGACTGGTCCCTCACACACTGAGCCTCACATTCACACACACTTCAGCTGGATCTGGATCACTGGATCCTGAGACTGGTCCCTCACACACTGAGCCTCACATTCACACACACTTCAGCTGGGTCTGGATCACTGGACCCTGAGGCTGGTCCATTACAAGCTTAGCCTCACATTCACACACACTTCAGCTGGGTCTGGATCACTGCACCCTGAGACTGGTCCCTCACACACTGAGCCTCACATTCACACACACTTCAGCTGGGTCTGGATCACTGGACCCTGAGACTGGTCCCTCACACACTGAGCCTCACATTCACACACACTTCAGCTGGGTCTGGAACACTGGATCCTGAGACTGGTCCCTCACACACTGAGCCTCACATTCACTCACACTTCAGCTGGGTCTGGATCACTGGACCCTGAGGCTGGTCCCTCACACACTGAGCCTCACATTCACACACACTTCAGCTGGGTCTGGATCACTGGACCCTGAGACTGGTCCATTACACACTGAGCCTCACATTCACACACACTTCAGCTGGGTCTGGATCACTGGATCCTGAGGCTGGTCCCTCACACACTGAGCCTCACATACACACACACTTCAGCTGGGTCTGGATCACTGGATCCTGAGACTGGTCCCTCACAAACTGAGCCTCACATTCACACATAATTCAGCTGGGTCTGGATCACTGGACCCTGAGGCTGGTCCCTCACACACTGAGCCTCACATTCACACACACTTCAGCTGGGTCTGGATCACTGGAACCTGAGACTGGTCCCTCATACACTGAGCCTCACATTCACACACACTTCTGCTGGGTCTGGATCACTGGACCCTGAGACTGGTCCCTCACACACTGAACTTTACATTCACACACACTTCAGCTGGGTCTGGATCACTGGACCCTGAGACTGGTCCCTCACACACTGAGCCTCACATTCACACACACTTCAGCTGGGTCTGGATCACTGGACCCTGAGGTTGGTCCCTCACACACTGAGCCTCACATGCACACACACTTCATCTGGGTCTGGATCACTGGACCCTGAGACTGGTCCCTCACACACTGAGCCTCACATTCACACACACTTCAGCTGGGTCTGGATCACTAGACCCTGAGGCTGGTCCCTCACACACTGAGCCTCACATTCACACACACTTCAGCTGGGTCTGGATCACTGGACCCTGAGCCTGGTCCCTCACACACTGAGCCTCACATTCACACACACTTCAGCTGGGTCTGGATCACTGGATCCTGAGACTGGTCCCTCACACACTGAGCCTCACATTCACACACTTCAGCTGGGTCTGGATCACTGGACCCTGAGGCTGGTCCCTCACACACTGAGCCTCACATTCACACACACTTCAGCTGGGTCTGGATCACTGGACCCTGAGCCTGGTCACTCACACACTGAGCCTCTTCTCACACACACTTCAGCTGGCTCTGCATCACTGGACCCTGAGACTGGTCCCTCACACACTGAGCCTCACATTCACACATACTTCAGCAGGGTCTGGATCACTGGATCCTGAGACTGGTCCCTCACACACTGAGCCTCATATTCACACACACTTCAGCTGGGTCTGGATCACTGGACCCTGAGACTGGTCCCTCACACACTGAGCCTCACATTCACACACACTTCAGCTGGGTCTGGATCACTGGACCCTGAGACTGGTCCCTCACACACTGAGCCTCACATTCACACACACTTCAGCTGGGTCTGGATCACTGGACCCTGAGACTGGTCCCTCACACACAGCGCCTCACATTCACACATACTTCAGCTGGGTCTGGATCACTGGACCCTGAGACTGGTCCCTCACACACTGAGCCACACATTCACACACACTTCAGCTGGGTCACGATCACTGGACCCTGAGACTGGTCCCTCACACACTGATCCTCACATTCACACACACTTTAGCTGGGTCTGGATCACTGGACCCTGAGAGTTGTCCCTCACACACTGAGACTCACATTCACACACACTTCAGCTGGGTCTGGATCACTGGAGCCTGAGACTGGTCCCTCACACACTGAGCCTCACATTCACACACACTTCAGCTGGGTCTGGATCACTGGACCCTGAGAGTAGTCCCTCACACACTGAGCCTCACATTCACACACACTTCAGCTGGGTCTGGATCACTGGACCCTGAGACTGGTCCCTCACACACTGAGCCTCACATTCACACACACTTCAGCTGGGTCTGGATCACTGGACCCTGAGACTGGTCCCTCACACACTGAGCCTCACATTCACACACACTTTAGCTGGGTCTGGATCACTGGACCCTGAGACTGGTCCCTCACACACTGAGCCTCACATTCACACACACTTCAACTGGTTCTGGATCACTGGACCCTGAGACTGGTCCCTCACACACTGAGCCTCACATTCACACACACTTCAGCTGGGTCTGGATCACTGGAGCCTGAGACTGGTCCCTCACACAATGAGCCTCACATTCACAAACACTTCAGCTGGGTCTGGATCACTGGACCCTGAGAGTAGTCCCTCACGCACTGAGCCTCACATTCACACACACTTCAGCTGGGTCTGGATCACTGGACGCTGAGGCTGGTCCATTACAAGCTTAGCCTCACATTCACACACACTTCAGCTGGGTCTGGATCACTGCACCCTGAGACTGGTCCCTCACAGACTGAGCCTCACATTCACACACACTTCAGCTGGGTCTGGATCACTGGACCCTGAGACTGGTCCCTCACACACTGAGGTACACATTCACAAACACTTCAGCTGGGTCTGGATCACTGGACCCTGAGACTGGTCCCTCACACACTGAGCCTCAAATTCACACACACTTCAGCTGGGTCTGGAACACTGGATCCTGAGACTGGTCCCTCACACACTGAGCCTCACATTCACACACACTTCAGCTGGGTCTGGATCACTGGACCCTGAGGCTGGTCCATTACAAACTTAGCCTCACATTCACACACACTTCAGCTGGGTCTGGATCACTGGACCCTGAGACTAGTCCCTCACACACACTGAGCCTCAAATTCACACACACTTCAGCTGGGTCTGGATCACTGGATCCTGAGACTGGTCTCTCACTCACTGAGCCTCACATTCACACACACTTCAGCTGGGTCTGGATCACTGGATCCTAAGACTGGTCCCTCACACACTGAGCCTCACATTCACACACACTTCAGCTGGGTCTGGATCACTGGACCCTGAGGCTGGTCCCTCACACACTGAGCCTCACATTCACACACACTTCAGCTGGGTCTGGATCACTGGACCCTGAGACTGGTCCATTACACACTGAGCCTCACATTCACACACACTTCAGCTGGGTCCGGATCACTTGATCCTGAGGCTGGTCCCTCACACACTGAGCCTCACATTCACACACACTTCAGCTAGGTCTGGATCACTGGATCCTGAGACTGGTCCCTCACACACTGAGCCTCACATTCACACACACTTCAGCTGGGTCACGATCACTGGACCCTGAGGCTGGTCCCTCACACACTGAGCCTCACATTCACACACACTTCAGCTGGGTCTGGATCACTGGACCCTGAGGCTGGTCCATTACAAGCTTAGCCTCACATTCACACACACTTCAGCTGGGTCTGGATCACTGCACCCTGAGACTGGTCCCTCACACACTGAGCCTCACATTCACACACACTTCAGCTGGGTCTGGATCACTGGACCTTGAGACTGGTCCCTCACACACTGAGCCTCACATTCACACACACTTCAGCTGGGTCTGGAACACTGGATCCTGAGACTGGTCCCTCACACACTGAGCCTCACATTCACACACACTTCAGCTGGGTCTGGATCACTGGACCCTGAGGCTGGTCCATTACAAACTTAGCCTCACATTCACACATACTTCAGCTGGGTCTGGATCACTGGACCCTGAGACTGGTCCCTCACACACACTGAGCCTCAAATTCACACACACTTCAGCTGGGTCTGGTTCACTGGATCCTGAGACTGGTCCCTCACACACTGAGCCTCACATTCACACACACTTCAGCTGGGTCTGGATCACTGGACCCTGAGGCTGGTCCCTCACACACTGAGCCTCACATTCACACACACTTCAGCTGGGTCTGGATCACTGGACCCTGAGACTGGTCCATTACACACTGAGCCTCACATTCACACACACTTCAGCTGGGTCTGGATCAGTGGACCCTGAGACTGGTCCCTCACACACTGAGCCTCACATTCACACACACTTCAGCTGGGTCTGGATCACTGGACCCTGAGACTGGTCCCTCACACACTGAGCCTCACATTCACACACACTTTAGCTGGGTCTGGATCACTGGACCCTGAGACTGGTCCCTCACACACTGAGCCTCACATTCACACACACTTCAACTGGTTCTGGATCACTGGACCCTGAGACTGGTCCCTCACACACTGAGCCTCACATTCACACACACTTCAGCTGGGTCTGGATCACTGGAGCCTGAGACTGGTCCCTCACACACTGAGCCTCACATGCACACACACTTCATCTAGGTCTGGATCACTGGACCCTGAGACTGGTCCCTCACACACTGAGCCTCACATTCTCACACACTTCAGCTGGGTCTGGATCACTAGACCCTGAGGCTGGTCCCTCACACACTGAGCCTCACATTCACACACACTTCAGCTGGGTCTGGATCACTGGACCCTGAGCCTGGTCCCTCACACACTGAGCCTCACATTCACACACACTTCAGCTGGGTCTGGATCACTGGATCCTGAGACTGGTCCCTCACACACTGAGCCTCACATTCACACACACTTCAGCTGGGTCTGGATCACTGGACCCTGAGGCTGGTCCCTTACACACTGAGCCTCACATTCACACACACTTCAGCTGGGTCTGGATCACTGGACCCTGAGCCTGGTCCCTCACACACTGAGCCTCATCTCACACACACTTCAGCTGTCTCTGCATCACTGGACCCTGAGACTGGTCCCTCACACACGGAGCCTCACATTCACACATACTTCAGCTGGGTCTGGATCACTGGACCCTGAGACTGGTCCCTTACACACTGAGCCTCACATTCACACACACTTCAGCTGGGTCTGGATCACTGGATCCTGAGACTGGTCCCTCACACACTGAGCCTCATATTCACACACACTTCAGCTGGGTCTGGATCACTGGACCCTGAGACTGGTCCCTCACACACTGAGCCTCACATTCACACACGCTTCAGCTGGGTCTGGATCACTGGACCCTGAGACTGGTCCCTCACACACTGAGCCTCACATTCACACACACTTCAGCTGGGTCTGGATCACTGGACCCTGAGACTGGTCCCTCACACACAGCGCCTCACATTCACACATACTTCAGCTGGGTCTGGATCACTGGACCCTGAGACTGGTCCCTCACACACTGAGCCACACATTCACACACACTTCAGCTGGGTCACGTTCACTGGACCCTGAGACTGGTCCCTCACACACTGAGCCTCATATTCACACACACTTCAGCTGGGTCTGGATCACTGGACCCTGAGACTGGTCCCTCACACACTGATCCTCACATTCACACACACTTTAGCTGGGTCTGGATCACTGGACCCTGAGAGTTGTCCCTCACACACTGAGCCTCACATTCACACACACTTCAGCTGGGTCTGGATCACTGGAGCCTGAGACTGGTCCCTCACACACTGAGCCTCACATTCACACACACTTCAGCTGGGTCTGGATCAGTGGACCCTGAGAGTAGTCCCTCACACACTGAGCCTCACATTCACACACACTTCAGCTGGGTCTGGATCACTGGACCCTGAGACTGGTCCCTCACACACTGAGCCTCACATTCACACACACTTCAGCTGGGTCTGGATCACTGGATCCTGAGACTGGTCGCTCACGCACTGAGCCTCACATTCACACACACTTTAGCTGGGTCTGGATCACTGGACCCTGAGACTGATCCCTCACACACTGAGCCTCACATTCACACACACTTCAGCTGGGTCTGGATCGCTGGACCCTGAGACTGGTCCCTCACACACTGAGGTACACATTCACAAACACTTCAGCTGGGTCTGGAACACTGGATCCTGAGACTGGTCCCTCACACACGGAGCCTCACATTCACACACACTTCAGCTGGGTCTGGATCACTGGAACCTGAGGCTGGTCCATTACAAACTTAGCCTCACATTCACACACACTTCAGCTGGGTCTGGATCACTGGACCCTGAGACTGGTCCCTCACACACACTGAGCCTCAAATTCACACACACTTCAGCTGGGTCTGGATCACTGGATCCTGAGACTGGTCTCTCCCTCACTGAGCCTCACATTCACACACACTTCAGCTGGGTCTGGATCACTGGATCCTGAGACTGGTCCCTCACACACTGAGCCTCACATTCACACACACTTCAGCTGGGTCTGGATCACTGGACCCTGAGGCTGGTCCCTCACACACTGAGCCTCACATTCACACACACTTCAGCTGGGTCTGGATCACTGGACCCTGAGACTGGTCCATTACACACTGAGCCTCACATTCACACACACTGCAGCTGGGTCTGGATCACTGGATCCTGAGGCTGGTCCCTCACACACTGAGCCTCACATTCACACACACTTCAGCTGGGTCTGGATCACTGGATCCTGAGACTGGTCCCTCACACACTGAGCCTCACATTCACACACACTTCAGCTGGGTCTGGATCACTGGACCCTGAGGCTGGTCCCTCACACACTGAGCCTCATATTCACACACACTTCAGCTGGGTCTGGATCACTGGAACCTGAGACTGGTCCCTCACACACTGAGCCTCACATTCACACACACTTCAGCTGGGTCTGGATCACTGCACCCTGAGACTGGTCCCTCACACACTGAGCCTCAATTTCACACACACTTCAGCTGGGTCTGGATCACTGGACCCTGAGACTGATCCCTCACACACTGAGGTACACATTCACACACACTTCAGATGGGTCTTGATCACTGGACCCTGAGACTGGTCCCTCACACACTGAGCCTCAAATCCACACACACTTCAGCTGCGTCTGGAACACTGGATCCTGAGACTGGTCCCTCACACACTGAGCCTCACATTCACACACACTTCAGCTGGGTCTGGATAACTGGACCCTGAGGCTGGTCCTTTACAAACTTAGCGTCACATTCACACACACTTCAGCTTGGTCTGGATCACTGGACCCTGAGACTGGTCCCTCACACACACTGAGCCTCAAATTCACACACACTTCAGCTGGGTCTGGATCACTGGATCCTGAGACTGGTCTCTCACTCACTGAGCCTCACATTCACACACACTTCAGCTGGGTCTGGATCACTGGATCCTGAGACTGGTCCCTCACACACTGAGCCTCACATTCACACACACTTCAGCTGGGTCTGGATCACTGGACCCTGAGGCTGGTCCCTCACACACTGAGCCTCACATTCACACACACTTCAGCTGGGTCTGGATCACTGGACCCTGAGACTGGTCCCTCACACACTGAGGTACACATTCACAAACACTTCAGCTGGGTCTGGAACACTGGATCCTGAGACTGGTCCCTCACACACGGAGCCTCACATTCACACACACTTCAGCTGGGTCTGGATCACTGGAACCTGAGGCTGGTCCATTACAAACTTAGCCTCACATTCACACACACTTCAGCTGGGTCTGGATCACTGGACCCTGAGACTGGTCCCTCACACACACTGAGCCTCAAATTCACACACACTTCAGCTGGGTCTGGATCACTGGATCCTGAGACTGGTCTCTCCCTCACTGAGCCTCACATTCACACACACTTCAGCTGGGTCTGGATCACTGGATCCTGAGACTGGTCCCTCACACACTGAGCCTCACATTCACACACACTTCAGCTGGGTCTGGATCACTGGACCCTGAGGCTGGTCCCTCACACACTGAGCCTCACATTCACACACACTTCAGCTGGGTCTGGATCACTGGACCCTGAGACTGGTCCATTACACACTGAGCCTCACATTCACACACACTGCAGCTGGGTCTGGATCACTGGATCCTGAGGCTGGTCCCTCACACACTGAGCCTCACATTCACACACACTTCAGCTGGGTCTGGATCACTGGATCCTGAGACTGGTCCCTCACACACTGAGCCTCACATTCACACACACTTCAGCTGGGTCTGGATCACTGGACCCTGAGGCTGGTCCCTCACACACTGAGCCTCATATTCACACACACTTCAGCTGGGTCTGGATCACTGGAACCTGAGACTGGTCCCTCACACACTGAGCCTCACATTCACACACACTTCAGCTGGGTCTGGATCACTGCACCCTGAGACTGGTCCCTCACACACTGAGCCTCAATTTCACACACACTTCAGCTGGGTCTGGATCACTGGACCCTGAGACTGATCCCTCACACACTGAGGTACACATTCACACACACTTCAGATGGGTCTGGATCACTGGACCCTGAGACTGGTCCCTCACACACTGAGCCTCAAATCCACACACACTTCAGCTGCGTCTGGAACACTGGATCCTGAGACTGGTCCCTCACACACTGAGCCTCACATTCACACACACTTCAGCTGGGTCTGGATAACTGGACCCTGAGGCTGGTCCTTTACAAACTTAGCGTCACATTCACACACACTTCAGCTTGGTCTGGATCACTGGACCCTGAGACTGGTCCCTCACACACACTGAGCCTCAAATTCACACACACTTCAGCTGGGTCTGGATCACTGGATCCTGAGACTGGTCTCTCACTCACTGAGCCTCACATTCACACACACTTCAGCTGGGTCTGGATCACTGGATCCTGAGACTGGTCCCTCACACACTGAGCCTCACATTCACACACACTTCAGCTGGGTCTGGATCACTGGACCCTGAGGCTGGTCCCTCACACACTGAGCCTCACATTCACACACACTTCAGCTGGGTCTGGATCACTGGACCCTGAGACTGGTCCCTCACACACTGAGCCTCACATTCACACACACTTCAGCTGGGTCTGAATCACTGGATCCTGAGGCTGGTCCCTCACACACTGAGCCTCACATTCACACACACTTCAGCTGGCTCTGGATCACTGGATCCTGAGATTGGTCCCTCACACACTGAGCCTCACATTCACACACACTTCAGCTGGGTCTGGATCACTGGACCCTGAGGCTGGTCCCTCACACACTGAGCCTCACATTCACACACACTTCAGCTGGGTCTGGATCACTGGACCCTGAGACTGGTCCCTCACACACTGAGCCTCACATTCACACAGACATCTGCTGGGTCTGGATCACTGGACCCTGAGACTGCTCCCTCACACACTGAACTTCACATTCACACACACTTCAGCTGGGTCTGGATCACTGGACCCTGAGACTGGTCCCTCACACACTGAGCCTCACATTCACACACACTTCAGCTGGGTCTGGATCACTGGACCCTGAGGTTGGTCCCTCACACACTGAGCCTCACATGCACACACATTTCATCTAGGTCTGGATCACTGGATTCTGAGACTGGTCCCTCACACACTGAGCCTCACATTCACACACACTTCAGCTGGGTCTGGATCACTAGACCCTGAGGCTGATCCCTCACACACTGAGCCTCACATTCACGCACACTTCAGCTGGGTCTGGATCACTGGACCCTGAGACTGGTCCCTCACACACTGAGCCTCACATTCTCACACACTTCAGCTGGGTCTGGATCACTGGATCCTGAGACTGGTTCCTCACACACTGAGCCTCACATTCTCACACACTTCAGCTGGGTCTGGATCACTGGATCCTGAGACTGGTCCCTCACACACTGAGCCTCACATTCACACACACTTCTGCTGGGTCTGGATCACTGGACCCTGAGACTGGTCCCTCACACACTGAACTTCACATTCACACACACTTCAACTGGGTCTGGATCACTGGACCCTGAGACTGGTCCCTCACACACTGAGTCTCACATTCACACATACTTCAGCTGGGTCTGGATCACTGGTACCTGAGGCTGGTGCCGCACACACTGAGCCTCACATTCACACACACTTCAGCTGGGTCTGGATCACTGGACCCTGAGACTGGTCCCTCACACACTGAGCCTCACATTCACACACACTTCTGCTGGGTCTGGATCACTGGACCCTGAGACTGGTCCCTCACACACTGAGCCTCACATTCACACACACTTCAGCTGGGTCTGGATCACTGGATCCTGAGACTGGTCCCTCACACACGGAGCCTCACATTCACACACACTTCAGCTGGGTCTGGATCACTGGACCCTGAGACTGGTCCCTCACACACTGAGCCTCACATTCACACACACTTCAGCTGGGTCTGGATCACTGGACCCTGAGACTGGTCCCTCACACACTGAGCCTCACATTCACACACACTTCAGCTGGGTCTGGATCACTGGACCCTGAGGCTGGTGCCGCACACACTGAGCCTCACATTCACACACACTTCAGCTGGGTCTGGATCACTGGACCCTGATACCGGATATGCAGCGAATGAGTTAGGACAATGGCTGGGTTTTCCTTCAGAAAGTGAGCCTCAGTATGTTTTCGGTGAAGGAGAGCTCGATGAAAGCACCGCTATTTTGCTACTCACAAAGTTAGAATCACATTGCTGTCACAGCGCCCAATCTGACCTGTGGTCACAGATATCTGACAGCAGGCAATGGCCACCTGGGTCATTTCTTCCTGAGAAGAGTCTGCAGCTGTTCACACACCGTGCTACTGGTTCTCATTGCCAGTGGTGTTGTTACTCTGCAAACACCATTGTACATAGACAGTGGGAAAGGGGACTCGCTGCTGGAAACACCACCGTTCACAGACACCAGGACAATGGACTCACGGCCAGAATCAACATCACTTCAGTTCCAATAAATTCCACAGAGCCGCAGGTGATGGAGAAGCTGTTCGTGAACTGGAGAATGTAAACTTTCAAAGACAATACATGCTGATTGATATAATGATCTGTTTATTATTCTCCAGGATTTTCCACACACAAAAACCAATGCAGTTATCATTCACTTTCGGATATTCTTCAGCTATTAAATCGATAGGCGTATTCTCCTTTTACACTCCCCTGGGATAACCCACGTGTTCTGATGTTCATCCGGCAATAAACATTCCATGGTCACAACATCCTAAACCTCAATGCTGGGACTTGTATCTCTCTGTGTCCAGGAGCATGATTTAATCCAATTAAACTGCTACCTCTATTATAACCCACTGTCTACATAATGGTCTTCCACCTTGTTCACAGACACTTACATAGGAAACCGCAGGCCTTGTCAGATATTGTCCAGTGTTGTGTCTGAAGAAGCCTGGGCCTGAGTTGTAGCCTGCTGAGGTTCAGGTAAAATATAACTCAGGATACGATATGTGATGTAATGCAAATCTAATGTTGGGAATTGCTCTGAACTTTTCTTTCCTGAACTAAATTAAATATTATTCTCAGAGGATACTTCAACCCATTTTTCAGCTCATCTCTGAATTTAGTCTGGGTTACTGCATAAATACACGTGTTTGTACAGCAGCTCAAAAGCAGCAGCATGTAGCTGGTATAGTCTGCAATAAGCATCGGGTGATTGAAATCTGTATGATAATAGTGGTTTGTAATTCGCATTAATAAGAAATATATCACATAGGTTGTCCAGAGCAGTATGAAGTTACCGGATATCGCGAAGAGTAAGATGATGGATTTCCTTCGGTTCTCCATCTCCGGATCATTGTGATTCACATCTTTCTGGCTGCCCCTCAGCCTCCTGCGGACTCTGCTGGCCGCCAAAATGTATCCTACAGTCAGAGCATTGAGCAGCAATATCAGGAATATTGGGAGCAGTGGGGTAAAACAGCGGTTAATCCAGCCAAATGTTACCCAAGCAGTTACAGTGTAATACTCGGGTTTTTCATGACAGCCCCAGGGTACATTGTCGATTGTATAGTAGGGTTCATATATAAAGAACCAGGGGATGTTTTTTATACAGAACAGCAGGCACACGGTTCCTATAACCAGGGATGCAGTTTTCTCGGTGCAATATTTAGCCCTCAGCTTCTGGCAACAAATGGTAACAAAACGATCGAAAGTGAAAGCGATGGTTAACCAGACAGAAATATCGGTGACTGCACGCATCAGCGCTAGGAGGAAAGAACACACAGGTGTGATGTACAGGAAGGTAGTCGGGAAATAATAATCATTAATCCGATTCAGTATCACATCAGTGATAATGACCAGTAGATCCGCCGCTGACATGGTCACCAGGTAGCGAGTGATACATCTGGAGAGACCGCACTTTCCCCGGGACAGGATCACAATCGTCACCACATTAGCTGTAAAAGGGAAACACACAGGAACAGAGAATCAGCCGTCAGGTTACAGCAAGGGAGCCAGTTACACAGGATTTGGTGTGAAATGTACTTTACTGCAGGATCTGGGGACTGGAACTGAACTCTTTACCGCTGCTAGAATTGTCCAGCAGAACAGGATTTTAACATACAATTGCAATGTTAAATATCTGTGAGTGTGGGGTAAATACCCGAAAATAAACGATTCACAAAGTGTATAGAATAGACAAATAGACTCTGGAAATTTCCTCGGAGCTGTTACCCTTCTGCCACTGCAACTTCGTAGAAAGTGGTGTAGAAATCCACCGGAGATCCGAGTAAACTACTGGCCATTTAAATGTATGAATAAATGGACAGTGTGAGAATGAGTTATGGATAATTGTGAAAAGTAGCAGTTCAGTGACAGAGGAAGAAATGAACAGAAAACTATTTGAGAATGAGTCATGAATGGTCAATTCTAAATTGGGAGATGTTTGGGGAGCGGTGAGAATAACGCCTGACCGAAATGCAGTGAATACTAAAGGGGAACAACCGAGGCTGAGACAAAAATGCGGGATTTGGGTTCGTGGACAGGAAAGGGGAGCGGATACAAGGTGTGGGTACGGAATGGCTCAGAGTTCTCATGTTGTATTCGCAGACTGGAGGCAATGAGTAAAGACCTTTGGACAAACTACTGTCAAACACCACGATAATAGGGGAGTTGGTATGTTTCAACTCAACCAAGTTGCAACAGTTACGTTTATAATCCACCAGATGAACATTTAATCTGATCAACTGACTTCTTGGCTGGCAGTCGCAGGTCTTTACATTGGTGCCTTGTACAGTGCAACCCCCATCTGGACAAACTCTAACAATAATCACAAGGGGGAGAAGTTCAGATGTGATCATGAAAAAACAACCTTATCTTGCACCTTCTTCTGTAATCCTAGGAAAAATATACATTCCAAAGTGCACAATGGCACAAGGGGCATAATCTTCTCCTCGCTTTTGACGCCTCTAATAATGCAGCAAACTTCAGAGGGAGTTGTAGGTGGCGATCTCTAGACCGAAGCAAAGATACAGTCCAGAACCAGGGGTCACAGTCTAAGGATAAGGGGTAAGCCATTTAGGACCGAGATGAGGAGAAACTTCTTCACCCAGAGAGTGGTGAACCTGTGGAATTCTCTACCACAGAAAGTAGTTAAGGCCAATTCACTAAATATATTCAAAAGGGAGTTAGATGAAGTCCTTACTACTCGGGGGATCAAGGGTTATGGCGAGAAAGCAGGAAGGGGGTACTGAAGTTTCATGTTCAGCCATGAACTCATTGAATGGCGGTGCAGGCTAGAAGGGCTGAATGGCCTACTCCTGCACCTATTTTCTATGTTTCTATGTTTCTATGAGAGAGAGACTACATATACAAAAGAAACATCGGCACTGAAAAGATATCCTGAACAAGATAAGGCGGCTGGTGTAGAAATAATTAACTGCATTCCCGTTCAACTGTGTTTAGACAATACAGTCTTAGCTGGAAATTAAATCACATGAGTATATAAGATTAATATAGTTAAGTATGAGTGTGGGGTATGTGGGGTGGGGGGGGTGTGGTTACCATGGATACAGAAGTATAATGGAAATCTACAGAGAAAAATGGACAAAGTAAGTCTGAATCAAACACAAGAGATGGGCCGTCCTGTGCTGTTTACAAGACGGAGGTGGGCCTCCTTCTTGAACCGCTGCAGTCCGTGTGGTGACGGTGCTCCACAGAGTTGTTAGCTGGTGAGCTGCATGAAATAATGGCGAAGATATCAGGAGAAAATTTTTCCGCCTGTCTTAGCAAATGGCCAAATCTGTCAGTAATTTATGTATCTGAACTATACAACCTCATAAAAGTTGCTAAAATCATGTCCCCTGTTCAGTAATTTTCAAACCACTTTATTAATTCAACTATTGGAACATTATTTCAACAACAACAATAATTTCTACTTATATAGCGCCTTTATAAAACTTCCCGAGGTGCTTCACAGGAGTGTTACAAGACATAACAAATAAATTAGGCACCGAACCACATAAGAATAAATTACGACCGATGACCAAAAGCTTGGTCAGAGGGAGGTTATAAGCACTGTCTTCAAGGAAGAAAGGGAGGTATAGAGGCGGTGAGGATTTAGGGAGGCTGTTCGAGAGCTCAGGGCTCGGACAGCTGAAGGCACGGCCACCAATGTTTGAGCAGTTATAATCAGGGATACACAAGAGGGTAGAATTTGAGGAGCGCAGATATCTTGGGAGGTTGCGATTTTGAAGCAGTTTACAGAAGTAGCGAAGAACGAGACCATGGAGGGATTTGTACACAGAAGGAGAGTTTTGAAGCCGAGGTATTGTTGAACCGGGATCAGTGTAGCTCAGCGAGCACAGGGGTGAAGGGTGAGTGGGATTTCGTGCGAGATTGGAAATGCACTGGCGAGTTTTGAATGACTTCAAGTTTACATAGGGTAGAATGTAGGAGGTCAGCCAGGAGAGTGTTGGAGCTGTACAAACTCAAGGTAACAAAGGCATGGATGAGGATTTCAACAGCAGAGGAGCTGAGGCAGGGGCGAAGACGGGCAATGTCATATCGCAGATATGTGGCCAGAAGATCATTTCACTTTCTAAAGGACACCTAGTTTGCGAACTCTCTGCTTCAGTCACAGGCAGAAGCATGGGAGAGGGATCGAGTCGATGGTTAGTGAATACAGTTTGTGGCAGGAACCAAAGAGAATGTCGTCAGTCTTCCCAATATTTAATTAGAGAAATATTCTGTTCATCCAGTACTGGATGTCGGACAAGCAGTCTGCCAATTTAGAGACCTTGGAGGGGTCGAAAGAAGTGGTGGTGTGATGGAGCTTGGTATCATCAGTCCACATGTGGAGACTGACGCTGTGTTTTCGGATGATGTCAAGAGGCAGCATATAGTGGAGAAACGCGAGTGTGCCAAGGATAGATCCTTGGGGAACACGATATGCAACGATTTGATCGTGGGAATATAAGTGAATGCAAGTGATTTTCTGTCTACAATTATGGAGAAATGGATGGGACAAGGTGAGTGCAGTCCCACCCAGCTGGAGGGTGGTGAAGAGGCATTGGAGGAACATGGAGAACTCAAACATATCAAAGGTTGCGGACATGTCGAGATTGTTGAGGGAAAGGTTACTTTTGTCAATGTCACAAAGGATGACTTTTGTGACTTTGATGAGAGCTGTTTCGGTAGTGTGGCTTGGCGGAAACTAGAATAAAGGGTTTAAAACATAGAGTTCCGGGAGTCGACAACATGTTCAAGGACTTGGGAGTGGACATTGAGGTTGGAGAGGGGGCGGTAGTTTGCAAGCTGAATAGTGTCAATGGTTTTTTGAGGAGAGGGGTGATGACGGTAGATTTGAAGGAGACGAGAGGACATGAGCTGAGAGTACCGTTAACTATGTCAGCTAACACGGGAGTCAGAAAAGGAAGTTGGGTGGTGAGCAGCTTGGTGGGAATAGGATCAAGTGAGCAGGAAGTGGGTCTCATGGATAAGATGAGCATGGAGAGGTCAAGAGGGGCAGATCAGGGAGAGACTAGAGAGAGATGCGACTTCATGGCTAGGGCAGGGTGGAAACTTAGGGGAAGTTTGACCCGTTGGGCTCGAGGGAGGAAGAGAAGTGGCAGAGGCAGCTGATTGGATGGTCTCAATCTTTGAGACAAATAATTCCATGAGCTACTCACACTTGTTGTTGGAGGTGAGTGTGGTGGAGACTGGGGAGAGGGGTTTCACAAGAAGGTTAACAGTCGAGAATACTAGCCGGGGGTTCTGTTTGCATTCTATAATGGTGCTAGAATAGTGAGCAGTTTTGGCAGACATGAGTAGGGCCCGATAATACTTTATGTGATCTAGCCAAATCTGGCGTTGATTGGTTAAACCAGTTGTCCGCCACATCCGTAGAAGTCTGAGATCCTTGTACTTGAGTGAGCGAGAATGAGGGCCGTACCAGGGGAAAGGCCAGGGTGAGAGAGATTAATTGTTTTAATAGGATCTAGGGCATCAAAGGTGATGGTGAAGGGATATTTGGGGAGATTAGTGGCTGCAGAAATGGCATTGCCAATTAATTCATTATCTCCTCGCTTTGAACAGAGTCATAGTTTAAATAGTGGTGATACCTGATTCACAAATATTCTAGTAACAAAACGATTTGAAAATTAATCTTGTTGCTATTGCAGCTGCTATATAATGACAGGACTAAAAGGAAACAATGTCCTTCTCTCACAGAATCCAAACACCACTGTTGCCAGTTACAAAACAAAATATCATTACTATTATATCTTACTGTTTCTATTTCCCAAGCTCTCGATCCCTTCAGTCTCCGGTTCCACTGACAGTGCAATGTCCCAAATATAATCATTACATGTGTTTATAACTGATTGTAAATGTTTAAAAATGAAATTTGCGGCCATAGGGCATAACTGTGCTTGGTGCACGAATTCAGCTCTGAATAAATACATCAACACTGTGGTTTCAGGAATTGCTTGAAAACACAACCGTATTTGTCAGAAAAGGTGTGCAATAAAACACTTGTTTGTTACAGTCTAGCAAAGTTAATATAGACCTTCACTCTTTGTCAGAAGATGGTTTCTACAACTTCGTAACATACCTTGTCATGTAACTAAATGTCTATATATATGCACACAGCAAGGTCGATAAACACAACATCTAGTTGGTTAAGTTGGCTAAGGTTTGCTTTATTCGAAAACACTGCCATGGGAAAGTCAGTGCATACGAATGTGAGCCTAGATTTTCGACAGGGTGTCAAACCCAGAAACTTCTGATTCAGATGGGAGCCCCGGCTGTTACATTTAAAGGCCAGGTAGATAATTTAACCAGAGCATGCAAAGAGGAGAACATTAGCGAGGGGTTCCTGACGCTGCTAACGATTAACTGAAACAATTTCACATTCTAACGACATCCCACTGTGTGAATACTGGGCTCATTCTCACTGAGAATCGCATTGCTCCGAGACATTCCATGTAAAACAATGTTAGATTTTGAGTTGGAGATTCAAAAACATTGTAATATCAATAAACATCTCGGAAAGTTTGGAGGAAATGGAGGACAGATATTCTCGGAATTTCCGATAGTGACCCAAACCTGACAAATAATCACCTCAGGACCGACAGAACAATGACCAGGCCCTCCAGGTAATACAGCGAGACACGGATTTATGCAATCGGTAACCTGTTAAAATGAGTGCTGGAACCTCTATAGGCTGCAGGATATCATCGGACATTTTTTCATGTAGAACATTCAGATACACTGAAATTGGACCTGCGATTACCGGAAATCTCATTGCAGAAATGATGACTCTGGTGCTTGACGTATAGGAACGCAGGATTTGATCATTCTGCCCCACAAGCCTTTTCCACCATTCCAGTAGACCATGGGTGATCGTCACCCTCACTCCAATTACCGTCTTAGTTCCATATCCCTTGATACCCTGACCTTAACAAATCTATCGATCAGAGTCTGTAAAATTACAACTGACCATTAATTGACAGAATTTTGGGAGAAGGAGTGTTAGATTTCTCCTCGACTTTGTGTGAGAAAGTGTTTCGTGATTTCACTCCGAGCTCCAATTTTAAGATAATGCCTTCTGCTTTAGATTACACCGCCACAGGAAACAGTTTCTGTGCCTACACTATCGAACACTTTATCTATTTAAATAGCTCGGTTATATCACGTTTCACCCTTCTAAACACAATGGAATACAAGGCAAGGTTATGTAAACTTTCCTCATATTTGAATACTTTAAACCGTGGTATCAGTCTGGTTAACTTGTGCTGAAACCCCTCGAAGGCCAATCCATCTATCCTGCGATATGTTGCCCAAAACTGAACGTATATATTCCAAATGGGATCTGACCAAATCTCTGTACAGCGAGAACAGCACGTCCTCAGTTGTAAATATCTTCCCCCTTGTGATAAAAGCTAAAATTCTCTCAACATTTATCCCTATTCTGTGGTTCCTTCCGTGCAACCAACTATCGATCCAAGTCGTAAGATTACCGCTAATTACGTGGGTTCCCATTTTTACGAATAATAACTGAAAAACATTATCAAAGCAGGGACTTAACTGACAATGTAATACAATTTGAGACGATGGGTACAGACATTCCAATGCACCGAGTACTGATCATATTTATTGTTAAAATTACCGCAGCTGACACAATATTGAATGGAAATAACAATTTGGCGCTTTTGCTTCACAAACTAAGCACGTTACCGGGAACACCAATTACCACGCCGAGAACTGGAACATCGCAAATGGTAATACAATAAATCAAACTGTATTGATCTCTGAGAAATGATGGGGACTCTTGGTGCGACACTTGTTACAACGGACCATGTGAGCTGATATAGTGAGAGATACTCTTAGTAATACAGGGGCGAAACTTGCAGTAGGAGCATTAGGCTGCGTTGATCCTGAGATTTGTGAGAGTCAGCGGGACAGTGAGACAACTCACTTCAATCTGTTCTCATTGAGTAACCTCTTCAAACAGACTCTGCAGAGTGTTAAAAACAACAGCCGTAATATTGTACTTTAATGCTGATCATGTTTCTTCAAACACAAACATGCAAGGCAATTTATTAGTACAGGGTGCTGGGAACTCAGGAGACATAGTGTGAGATTTCAGTTTCCCAACTGAAGTGGGAAAGTTAGTCAGTGGTACAATGGGTGATACAACACACTGGTTCGATACCCTGGGCTCTGCCACATAAACTGTAAATGTGAGATAGAGGAATTTAATACAGACACAGATTATAGGGCGATATGACAGAGGTGTTTAAAATTATTGACAGGATGGAAGAAGATAGATAGAAGCAGACTGATTTCAGTAGATGTGTGTTGCAGAATGAGGCGCTGTAGAAAGAAGATGAAATGGAAGACAATGGAACAGAGAGAAGAGAGAGCGGGAGAAGATTTTTTATACAGGGATTGGGGAGGAGGTGGAGTTCAGTCACATGGATAGAGATTGAGGCAGAAACTGTCAGAATTCAAAGTAGATTGAGTCCGTGGCTGGAGGAAGAGGCGAGAAAGGGATATGGAGACCGGGTGGGTAAATGTGACTAGAAATTCCTCTATCTCTCAGTATCTGAAGCGAAATTAAAGTGAATGTGTGTGGATAACCGAGCGGACAGACTTACTGAGGGGACAGTCGATGTTCTATCACCCTGCAAGCGTTTGGTCTGAACAATAAATTTGTCCGGTTAGTATAAAGGGACCATGACCCGGCATGGAGACGGTGCTTTGGTTAAAATGCAGGTATTGAATCTAAAACGGGTTTTTAAATGTGGACAATCCCAGGACAGCTGCATAGAGCGCCGCTGCCTTGTTCCAATCGCTCTCTCACAGCACGGATTCCCGGTCTGACCTGTACCGCTGCAGGAATGGATGTGACAGAAACCAGCTGCCTCCCACCGGCTGAAGGCAGAACAATCTCCGCCGGGAGGGTGAAGGCGAGTCTGAGAACAGGCTGGTCACCGGTCAGTGGAGAAGATGAGGGAGAGAGTCTGTGTTCCTACATGGAGCACAATCCCACACTCGGCATGGATTGTGATCACCAGGAATAATATCCGGCACTTTGCTGGAACCAGACCGAGAACAGCGGGTAGATTCTGATTAACGGGACTGAACAAATCCCGGTCCTGACTGTCCGAATTCCCAGGTATATGTCCATGATCGGCTGTCAGTGTCTGTCTCCACAGCGGGAGTCAATGGAGCATTTTACAACACGCTGAATGTTCAGTACAATATAATCTGTCAGATATTACCGAATGTTACGGGAAAGGAGAGCAGGCAGGAAACATGGGATTAAAATAATCCATTGAATCACTCATTGCACGATTCTCAGATAAAACGGGTCCAGTTTGAAAGACATTACATGGGGGAAATAATCTGAAGCTTTTATGGGGGTTAAAGAAAATTAGAAAGGCACCAAATGATCAGTCACTTAAAAAGGTAGAGCGGGAAATACAGTCACTGACTCTCAGCCTTTTAATTGAATTGAGAAGAATAGTTTAAAAATATAATTACTGACATAAGATCAGGAATAAAGTTAATCCCAACTTTATTCACGACGTTAGTAACGGAATATAATCACTTACCGGGGATTCCCACGGCTGCTATAATCGGATAGTAAATCATTCCTGCCTGTATAACTGGTGGTAACACGGAAAATGGATAGGCGACGGCCGGAACACTCATTCTGTCCGAGAAGTGATGATGACTCTTGGCACTGAACACAGGGCTCCAACTGACTGTGAGATGAGAGCTTAAGAGAAAAAGGTAATTATAATTGCGGGAGATTTCCCGTGGGACCATGAAAGATCAGGAGCATTGATATTACTTCCAGTCATTTGGCAGCACGTCAACACCCTGCACTGTAATGTTTGTGCTGCACTAATTATATCCAAACTAATAATACAAGTGTTTGACGTGAAACCACCCAAAGATTGGATGATATTTTGCTCACATTTCTAACTAACAATGTACAGAAAGCCGGGCTCTGCCGGCAATGCTGCACCACATTTAACAGAAGCAGCTCCAGTTTTCCTCCTGGTATGTGAGACGGTTAAATCCTGTCGATGCACCAACTGAATTCCCCGAATTCTGAAACATGTTTCAATGTTTACACCACTCCAGGCGTTCGTCACTCATCCGTCTCACTGTGGGAGTTCTGGTTGGCAATTGAATCAGAAATATATGTCTTTAGCACGGAAGGGGTCGGGCATTGCACCAGCACCTTGCAGAAAATTGAATCTAAATGATAGTGTAAAAAGTTGCTGAATTAATAGTGCAGAAAATGCAGTCTCATACTACAGCTCACTCACTTATTTTGCCTGCATATCGTAAAATTGTCAAAATAATGCTTGGTGATCAAGCGCAACAAGAAATTGCAAAAATTCCGCTGTCTGTCGATACAATTCGGAGAAGGATAAATGATATGTCATCTAACATTGAAGAAAATGTAGCCCAGAAAATTACAAACTCGAATTTTGTTTTGCAAATGGACGAGTCTGTCGACATTATTAGTAAAGCACAATTATTATCATTTGTTCACTTCATGAATGAAAACGAGATATTGCACCAATTTCTGTGCTGTACAGAACTTCCAGAAAATACTAGAGGTCAAGACATGTTTGATTCTGTGAATTCATATTTAGAAGACTTCAAAATTTCATGGGACTCATGTGTTGTAATCTGCACGGACGGTACTCCATCTATGGTGGGATGTGTCAAAGGATTCATTACACTCGCAAAAAAAATAACCAAATATCTTATTCACCCATTGCTTTTTGCATAGAGAAACACTTGTTGCAAAGACATTACCACTAAAATTAAAATCTTGTTAGATCAAGTTGGTAATATTGTAAATTATATAAAATCAAGTGCTTCAAAAACTCGCTTGTTTAAACAGCTCTGCAAAGCTATGGATGCACAGCACGAATGTTTACTTTTGTATTCAGAGGTAAGATGGCTTTCAAGGGGATAAGTCTTAAATCGTGTATTTGAACTTAAAAGAAGAATTCTCAGTATTTTTGAAAGAGAAGAAAACTATACCTTTTGCAAATACCTTTAGCATGAAATGTGGTGTGCTAAGTTAGCATATCTGGCAGGTTTTTATAATTGTTTAAACAGCGTTAATACCAGTATGCAAGGGCTAAATGAAAACATTCTCTCCTCTACAGACAAGCTATTAGCTTTTCAGAAGAAACATTTCTATCTGGAAAAAGAGAGCAACAGAAAACAACCTTGAAATGTTCCCTTTGATACCAAATCACAGTATTAGAAAGGTTGCTCCTATAGTGATAGAGCATTTGGCATCACTGGAAGACAACATCAACAAATATTTTCCATCTTTGGATGTGGAGAAGTGTGATTGGGTAAGAAATCCATTTTCTTCAATTACTATGTCAGATTTTGATCTTACATTGCAAGATGAAGAATTGACTTCTATTTCTACAGACCGGGGTCTTAAAATGAAACATTCAGATATGTCTCGTGATGCGTTCTGGATTTCTATTGAAGAAGATTATCCTGAAATATCAAAAAAACCCTTGATAATTCTGATGCAGTTTTCAACATCATATCTCTGTGAATTAGGGTTCTCAACTCTTACGAACATCAAATGTAAAAAAATGGGAAAAACTTGGTGAACTTGAACACGGTTATACGCCCTAATCCTAGAACATAACTAAAAAACGTCAGGCTCAAGTATCACGTTAAAATTCTAATTAATCTATAATTAACGTGAGGAATTATTATTATAGTTTATTAAGTTATTATTACTTTCAGAATGAAAAATAATTAATAATATACATGTGTACAATGTTGAATATCTTCATATACTGAGATAAATAAAATGTTTTTTACATTTTCTGAAACTTGCTTTTATGGAACCGGTGTTCACCTTTTAATCCCTTCACGTGTGCTGCCAAAAATACTAGTATTCGAAAGTGTGCCGCGAACACAAAAAGGTTGAGAGCCACTGTTCCAGACAGTATCTCTGTTCATAAATAGAAGTATAGAGCACAAAAATGTGGATACTATGATGAACCTGCACAAAGCATTGGTTCGGCCTCAACTGGAGGATTATGCCCAATTGTGGGCAACGCACTTTAGGGAGAATATGAAGGCCTTATAGAGGGTGCAGGAAAGATTTACCAGAATGATTCCAGGGATGAGGGACTTCAGTTACCTGGATAGACTGGAGAAGCTGGGATTGCAAGGGGGATAGAGTATAAAAGCAGAGAAGTCCTGCTACAACTGTACAGGGGATTGATGAGGCCACACCTGGAGTACTGCATGCAGTTTTGCTCTCTGTATTTAAGGAAGTATATACTTGCATTGCAGGCAGTTCAGAGAAGGTTCACGAGGTTGATTCCTGAGGTGAGGGGGTTGACTTATGAAGAAAGGTTTGAGTAGTTTGGGACTTTGCACAATGGAGTTAAGAAGAATGAAAGGTGATCTTATTGAAACATAAAAGATACTGAGGGGGCTTGACAAGGTGGATGCCTAGAAGATGTTCCCACTCATAGGGGAAACTAAAACCAGGGGGCATAGTTTCAGATTAAGGGGTCGCCCATTTAAAACTGAGATGAGGAGGAATTTTTTCTCAGAGAGTTGTAAATCTGTGGAATTCTCTGTCCCAGAGAGCTGTGGAAGGCGGGACATTGAATATATTTAAGGCGGAGATAGACAGATTTTTGAGCGATTATGGGAGTAAAGGTTTATGGGGAGCGGGCAGCGAAGTGGAGCTGAGTCCATGATCAGATCAGCCATGATCTTATTGAATGGGGGAGCAGGCTCGAGGGGCCATATGGCCTACTCCTGCTCCTATTTCTTATGTTCTAATGTTATTCTTTCACTTTACTTTAATGAAGTTCACTTAACAGGGTATTAAACGGGGAGGATTTGTCGACCAGAGGCTCGAACCTAACATCACATTCAGATCTGATGGAATCACTTGTTTCATCGGGACCTGAAAATCCTCGGCCTTTGACCATGGAAGCAAAAAACACTGTTCACAGCGGGGAGAAACTGTACACGTGCTGTGTGTGTGGGCAAGGATTCAGCCGATCATCCAACCTGGAGAGACACAAGCGCAGTCACACTGGAGAAAAAACCTGTAAATGTGGGGACTGTGGGAAATGTTTCAACTACCCGTCCCAGCTGCACATCGGCGAGTTCACACTGGGGAGAGACCGTTCACCTCTCTGAGTGAGGGAAGGGATTCACTCAGTTATCCCACCTGCTGATACACCAGTGAGTTCACACTGGGGAGAGGCTGTTCACCTCTCTGAGTGAGGGAAGGGATTCACTCAGTTATCCCACCTGCTGATAAACCAGTGAGTTCACACTGGGGAGAGACTGTTCACCTCTCTGACTGTGGGAAGTGATTCACTCAGTTATCCCACCTGCTGATACACCAGTGAGTTCACACTGGGGAGAGGCTGTTCACCTCTCTCAGTGTGGGAAGGGATTCACTCAGTTATCCCACCTGCTGATACACCAGGGAGTTCACACTGGGGAGAGGCTGTTCACCTCTCTGAGTGTGGGAAGGGATTCACTCAGTTATCCCACCTGCTGATACACCAGCGAGTTCACACTGGGGAGAGACTGTTCACCTCTCTGAGTGTGGGAAGGGATTCACTCAGTTATCCCACCGACTGATACACCAGCGAGTTCACACTGGGGAGAGACCGTTCACCTCTCTCAGTGTGGGAAGGGATTCACTCAGTTATCCCACCTGCTGATACACCAGTGAGTTCACACTGGGGAGAGACCGTTCACCTCTCTGAGTGTGGGAAGGGATTCACTCAGTTATCCCACCTGCTGATACACCAGCGAGTTCACACTGGGGAGAGACCGTTCACCTCTCTGAGTGTGGGAAGGGATTCACTCAGTTATCCCACCTGCTGATACACCAGTGAGTTCACACTGGGGAGAGACTGTTCACCTCTCTGAGTGTGGGAAGGGATTCACTCAGTTATCCCACCTGCTGATACACCAGTGAGTTCACACTGGGGAGAGGCTGTTCACCTCTCTCAGTGTGGGAAGGGATTCACTCAGTTATGCCACCTGCTGATACACCAGTGAGTTCACACTGGGGAGAGGCCGTTCACCTCTCTGAGTGTGGGAAGGGATTCACTCAGTTATCCAACCTGCTGATACACCAGCGAGTTCACACTGGGGAGAGACCGTTCACCTCTCTGAGTGTGGGAAGAGATTCACTCAGTTATCCCACCTACTGATACACCAGTGAGTTCACACTGGGGAGAGACCGTTCACCTCTCTGAGTGTGGGAAGGGATTCACTCAGTTATCCCACCTACTGATACACCAGTGAGTTCACACTGGGGAGAGACCGTTCACCTCTCTGAGTGTGGGAAGGGATTCACTCAGTTATCCCACCTGCTGATACACCAGCGAGTTCACACTGGGGAGAGACCGTTCACCTCTCTGAGTGTGGGAAGGGATTCACTCAGTCATTGGAGTCAGGCAGAGAATTCCGCAGGTTCACAATTCTCTGAGTGAGTTATGTACTCAGAAAGATGAGGGGATTTAATGACAACTTTGCAGGCCCCTGTTTATTTTACCTTCTCTCTGATCCAATTATCTCTCAGTTGTGAAGAAAGACCTTGCCTGAATTGTGAAATGAGGCGAATGTCTCTCCAATGTTGGTATTACTGCAGTACTGATGTACACCAGCAGCAGGTGATATTGTACTGTAAAACTTTACAGACCTTTGCCCAGCTCACCCTCCCCATCTCCTGACTGTCAGTGGTCTACAATGGGCTACAAGGGAAGGTTAAACACTCTGGGGTGAATTCTCACTTTTACCTCCCACAACTCGGGTGTTAGGGGATCGGCTCCAGTTTTACAGCCCGCACGGAGGAAATGTGAACATTCAGCCCTTTAAAGCGAAGGTTTACAAACTCCGGGTCTGTGTGAAGAGAGATAGTTTGTGTATTACCCATCACCAATGGTGCGTGGTGCTGATACCTGAGCAATGTGCTCACTTTCAGAGCACAACTTATTGCTGCTTTTTAATACAAAGGAGCGGGGCAGTGATGAGAGAGGGCGGGGATGGAGCTGCTGTCTGCGTTTACTTTTTATTAAAGTCTTCTCACATTTTATATTTGTATCGGTTTGTTTACAGTCTCACTGGGATTTACAATGTGTCATTTCGGATTACATTTTCTAACTCCCGGCCTCTGACCTCTGCTCCTGACCCTATCCGCGCGGGGTCAAGTCATTGTCAGGTCACGGATGATGCGGGCAGAAAGATACTCAGAGAGGGAGAGAGAGAGAGATAGAGAGACATCACGTGAGAAAGAGAAAGAGAGGGAGGGAGAGAGAGGTAGACAGACATAGAGAGAGAGAGACAGAGAGGGAGAGAGAGAGAGGGGAGAGAGACATCGAGTGAGACAGAGACAGAGAGGGAGGGAGAGAGAGGTAGACAGACATAGAGAGAGAGAGACAGAGAGGGAGAGAGAGAGAGGGAGAGAGACATCGAGTGAGACAGAGACAGAGAGGGAGGGAGAGAGAGGTAGACAGACATAGAGAGAGAGAGACAGAGAGGGAGAGAGAGAGAGGGAGAGAGACATCGAGTGAGACAGAGACAGAGATGGAGAGAGAGAGAGGGAGAGAGACAGACATAGAGAGAGACAGAGAGCGAGACAAAGAGTGAGAGACATAGAGAGAGAGAGAGTGTGTGTGTCCCTACTCTCTCTCTCTTTCTGTATAGATTCTGGGTTTGATACAGGACTATGGGGAGAGAGTGGGGCAGTGGGATTAGTTTGGCGATTGATACAGGGCTATGGAGAGAGAGCAGGGCAGTGGGATTAGTTTGGAGATTGACACAGGACTATGGGGAGAGAGCGGGGCAGTGGGATTAGTTTGCGGATTGATACAGGGCTATGGGGAGAGAGCGGGGCAGTGGGATTAGTTTGCGGATTGATACAGGAATATGGGGAGAGAGCGGGGCAGTGGGATTAGTTTGGGGATTGATACAGGACTATGGGGAGAGAGCGGGACAGTGGGATTAGTTTGCGGATTGATACAGGGCTATGGGGAGAGAGCGGGGCAGTGGGATTAGTTTGGGGATTGATACAGGACTATGGGGAGAGAGCGGGGCAGTGGGATTAGTTTGGGGATTGATACAGGACTATGGGGAGAGAGCGGGGCAGTGGGATTAGTTTGGGGATTGATACAGGACTATGGGGAGAGAGCGGAGCAGTGGGATTAGTTTGGGGATTGATACAGGACTATGAGGAGAGAGCGGGGCAGTGGGATTAGTTTGGGGATTGACACAGAGAGAGACAGGGAGAGAGTGAAACAGAGACACGGAGAGAGAGAGACAGAGATATAGAGAGTGAGAGAGAGAGAGAGAGAGGGAGAGAGTGAAACAGAGACACAGAGAGAGAGACAGAGATAGGCAGACAGACAGAGTGAATGAGAGAGACATAATTATAGAGAGATACAGAGAGAGGGAGAGATGGAGAGAAAGACAGAGAGAGAGAGAGAGAGAGAGATAGCGAGAGGGAGGGAAAGACAGAGACAGAGAGACAGAGAGAGAGAAAGACAGAGCGAGAGTGAAAGAGAGACAGAGAGAGAGGGAAAGATGGAGAGAGAAACAGAAACAGAGAGAGAGACAGAGAGCGAGACAGAGAGAGCGAGACTGTGTGTGAGAGAGAGAGAGGGAAAGATGGAGTGAGAAACAGAAACATAGAGAGAGAGACAGAGCGAAAGTGTGAGAGAGGGAGAGAGAGAGGGAAAGATGGAGTGAGAAACAGAAACATAGAGAGAGAGACAGAGCGAGAGTGTGAGAGAGGGAGAGAGAGAGGGAAAAATGGAGAGAAAAACAGAGATCGAGAGACAGAGAGAGAGAGACAGAGAGAGAAGGAAAGATGGAGAGAAAGAGAGACAGAGAGAGACAGAGAGAGATCGACAGACAGATAGAGAGAGAGACAGAGATAGGCAGATCGAAAGAGAAAGACAGAGAGACAGAATTGTGGAGAGATACAGAGAGACAGCAAGACAGAGGGAGAGGGAGAGACGGAGAGAGAGAGGGAAAGACAGATAGAGAGACAGAGAGCGAGAGAGACAGAGCGAGAGGGAGAGAGACAGTGAGAGAGTGAAAGAGAGTGAGAGACAGAGAGACAGACAGAGAGAGCGACAGAGCGAGAGAGAGACAGAGAGAGAGAGGGAAAGACAGATAGAGAGACAGAGAGAGAGAGAGAGAGACAGAGCGAGAGGGAGAGAGGGACAGAGAGGGAAAGAGAGAGAGAGAGTGAAACAGAGAGAGAGAGAGACAGAGAGACAGACAGAGAGATAGAGAGAGAGAGACCGACAGCGTGAGAGAGAGAGAAAGATACAGAGTGAGAGAGACAGAGAGAGAGAAAGAGACAGAGCGAGAGATTGATAGAGAGAGTGAAGGATGGGGATAAAGACCGGGAGAGATACAGATAGACAGAGAGAGGGCGCGAGAGAGACAGAAATAGAGAGAGAGAGAGAGAAACAGAGAGAGAGAGAGAGAGAAAGAAAGACAGAGAGAGGGTGACAGAGAGTGAGAGAGAGAGAGAAAGAGAGACAGTGAGAGACAGATAGAGAGACAGAGAGAGAGAATGACAGAGAGAGACAAAGATTGAAATAGAGAGAGAGATTGATAGAGAGAGAGATTGATAGAGAGAGAGGGAAAGACAGAGATAAAGACAGGGAGAGATACAGAGAGAATGAGAGACAGAGAGAGAGTGACAGAAAGAGAGGGTGACAGAGAGAGAGAGAGAGAGAGACAGAAATAGAGGGTGACAGAGAGAGAGAGACAGAGAAAGAGACAGAGGGAGAAAGACAGAAATATAGAGAGATAGAAATAGAGACAGAGAATGAGTAACACAGAAATGGAGACAGAGAGAGAGAAACACAGATAGAGAGTGAGAGAGAGAGAGAGAGAGAGAGAGAGACAGAGAGAGAGAGAGAGAAAGAGACAGAGAGAGAAAGACAGAGAGATAGAGAGATTGAAATAGAGACAGAGAATGAGTAACACAGAAATAGAGACAGAGAGAGAGAAACACAGAGAGAGAGTGAGAGAGAGAGAGAGAGAGAGACAGAGAGAGAGAGAGAGTGTGACAGAGAGGGAGAGAGCCAGAGAGAGAGAAAGAGAGAAACAAAGACGGAGAGCGAGAGAGAGGGGGAGAAAGACTGATAGAGACAGGGAGAAACAGAGAGACAGAAAGAGAGAGAGAGATAGAGAGAGAGAGAGAGAGTGAGGGGGGGGAGACAGAGAGAGAGCTAGTTTGGGGATTGATACAGGACTATGGGGAGAGAGCGGGGCAGTGGGATTAGTTTGAGGATTGATACAGGGCTATGGGGAGAGAGCGGGGCAGTGGGATTAGTTTGGGGATTGATACAGAACTATGGGGAGAGAGCGGGGCAGTGGGATTAGTTTGGGGATTGACACAGGACTATGGGGAGAGAGTGGGGCAGTGGGATTAGTTTGGAGATTGATACAGGACTATGGGGAGAGAGCGGGGCAGTGGGATTAGTTTGGGGATTGATACAGGACTATGGGGAGAGAGCGGGGCAGTAGGATTAGTTTGTGGATTGATACAGGGCTATGGGGAGAGAGCGGGGCAGTGGGATTAGGTTGGGGATTGATACAGGACTATGGGGAGAGAGCGGGGCAGTGGGATTAGCTTGGGGATTGATACAGGACTATGGGGAGAGAGCGGGGCAGTGGGATTACTTTTGGGGATTGATACAGGGCTATGGAGAGAGCGGGGTAGTGGGATTAGTTTGGGAATTGATACAGGACTATGGGGAGAGAGCGGGGCAGTGGGATTAGTTTGGGGATTGATACAGGACTATGGGGAGAGAGCGGGGCAGTGGGATTAGTTTGGGGATTGATACAGGACTATGGGGAGAGAGCGGGGCAGTGGGATTAGTTTGGGGATTGATACAGGACTATGGGGAGAGAGCGGGGCAGTGGGATTAGTTTGGGGATTGATACAGGACTATGGGGAGAGAGCAGGGCAGTGGGATTCGTTTGATTGATACAGGACTATGGGGAGAGAGCGGGGCAGTGGGATTAGTTTGGGGATTGATACAGGACGATGGGGAGAGAGCGGGGCAGTGGGATTAGTTTGGGGATTGATACAGGACTATGGGGAGAGAGCGGGGCAGTGGGATTAATTTGGAGATTGATACAGGACTATGGGGAGAGAGCGGGGCAGTGGGATTAATTTGGAGATTGATACAGGACTATGGGGAGAGAGCGGGGCAGTGGGATTAGTTTGGGGATGGGTACAGGACTATGGGGAGAGAGCGGGGCAGTGGGATTAATTTGGAGATTGATACAGGACTATGGGGAGAGAGCGGGGCAGTGGGATTAGCTTGGGGATTGATACAGGACTATGGGGAGAGAGCGGGGCAGTGGGATTAATTTGGAGATTGATACAGGACTATGGGGAGAGAGCGGGGCAGTGGGATTAGTTTGGGGATTGATACAGGTCTATGGGGAGAGAGCGGGGCAGTGGGATTAGTTTGGGGATGGGTACAGGACTATGGGGAGAGAGCGGGGCAGTGGGATTAATTTGGAGATTGATACAGGACTATGGGGAGAGAGCGGGGCAGTGGGATTAGCTTGGGGATTGATACAGGACTATGGGGAGAGAGCGGGGCAGTGGGATTAATTTGGAGATTGATACAGGACTATGGGGAGAGAGCGGGGCAGTGGGATTAGTTTGGGGATGGGTACAGGACTATCGGGAGAGAGCGGGGCAGTGTGATTAGTTTGGGGATTGATACAGGATTAATGGGAGAGAGCGGGGCAGTGGGATTAGTTTGGAGATTGATACAGGACAATGGGGAGAGAGCGGGGCAGTAGGATTAGTTTGGGGATGGATACAGGACTATGGGGAGAGAGCGGGGCAGTGGGATTAGTTTGGGGATTGATACAGGACTTTGGGGAGAGAGCGGGGCAGTGGGATTACTTTTGGGGATTGATACAGGGCTATGGAGAGAGCGGGGTAGTGGGATTAGTTTGGGAATTGATACAGGAATATGGGGAGAGAGCGGGGCAGTGGGATTAGTTTGGGGATTGATACAGAACTATGGGGAGAGAGCGGGGCAGTGGGATTAGTTTGGGGATTGACACAGGACTATGGGGAGAGAGCGGGGCAGTGGGATTAGGTTGGAGATTGATACAGGACTATGGGGAGAGAGCGGGGCAGTGGGATTACTTTTGGGGATTGATACAGGGCTATGGAGAGAGCGGGGCAGTGGGATTAGTTTGAGGATTGATACAGGGCTATGGGGAGAGAGCGGGGCAGTGGGATTAGTTTGGGGATTGATACAGGACTATGGGGAGAGAGCGGGGCAGTAGGATTAGTTTGTGGATTGATACAGGGCTATGGGGAGAGAGCGGGGCAGTGGGATTAGGTTGGGGATTGATACAGGACTATGGGGAGAGAGTGGGGCAGTAGGATTAGTTTGGGGATGGATACAGGACTATGGGGAGAGAGCGGGGCAGTGGGATTAGTTTGGGGATGGATACAGGACTATGGGGAGAGAGCGGGGCAGTGGGATTACTTTTGGGGATTGATACAGGGCTATGGAGAGAGCGGGGTAGTGGGATTAGTTTGGGAATTGATACAGGACTATGGGGAGAGAGCGGGGCAGTGGGATTAGTTTGGGGATTGATACAGGACTATGGGGAGAGAGCGGGGCAGTGGGATTAGTTTGGGGATTGATACAGGACTATGGGGAGAGAGCGGGGCAGTGGGATTAGTTTGGGGATTGATACAGGACTATGGGGAGAGAGCAGGGCAGTGGGATTCGTTTGATTGATACAGGACTATGGGGAGAGAGCGGGGCAGTGGGATTAGTTTGGGGATTGATACAGGACGATGGGGAGAGAGCGGGGCAGTGGGATTAGTTTGGGGATTGATACAGGACTATGGGGAGAGAGCGGGGCAGTGGGATTAGCTTGGGGATTGATACAGGACTATGGGGAGAGAGCGGGGCAGTGGGATTAATTTGGAGATTGATACAGGACTATGGGGAGAGAGCGGGGCAGTGGGATTAGTTTGGGGATGGGTACAGGACTATCGGGAGAGAGCGGGGCAGTGTGATTAGTTTGGGGATTGATACAGGATTAATGGGAGAGAGCGGGGCAGTGGGATTAGTTTGGAGATTGATACAGGACAATGGGGAGAGAGCGGGGCAGTAGGATTAGTTTGGGGATGGATACAGGACTATGGGGAGAGAGCGGGGCAGTGGGATTAGTTTGGGGATTGATACAGGACTTTGGGGAGAGAGCGGGGCAGTGGGATTACTTTTGGGGATTGATACAGGGCTATGGAGAGAGCGGGGTAGTGGGATTAGTTTGGGAATTGATACAGGAATATGGGGAGAGAGCGGGGCAGTGGAATTAGTTTGGGGATTGATACAGGACTATGGAGAGAGCGGGGTAGTGGGATTAGTTTGGGAATTGATACAGGACTATGGGGAGAGAGCGGGGCAGTGGGATTACTTTTGGGGATTGATACAGGGCTATGGAGAGAGCGGGGTAGTGGGATTAGTTTGGGAATTGATACAGGACTATGGGGAGAGAGCGGGGCAGTGGGATTAGTTTGGGGATTGATACAGGACTATGGGGAGAGAGCGGGGCAGTGGGATTAGTTTGGGGATTGATACAGGACTATGGGGAGTGAGCGGGGCAGTGGGATTCGTTTGATTGATACAGGACTATGGGGAGAGAGCGGGGCAGTGGGATTAGTTTGGGGATTGATAGAGGACTATGGGGAGAGAGCGGGGCAGTGGGATTAGTTTGGGGATTGATACAGGACTATGGGGAGAGAGCGGGGCAGTGGGATTAGTTTGGGGATTGATACAGGACTATCGGGAGAGAGCGGGGCAGTAGGATTAGATTGGGGATAGATACAGGACTATGGGGAGAGAGCGAGGCAGTGGGATTAGTTTGTGGATTGATACAGGACTATGGGGAGAGAGCGGGGCAGTGGGATTAGTTTGGGGATTGATACAGGACTATGGGGAGAGAGTGAGGCAGTGGGATTAGTTTGTGGATTGATACAGGACTATGGGGAGAGCGCGGGGCAGTGTGATTAGTTTGGGGATTGATACAGGACTATCGGGAGAGAGCGGGGCAGTGTGATTAGTTTGGGGATTGATACAGGACTATGGGGAGAGAGCGGGGCAGTGGGATTAGTTTGGGGATTGATACAGGGCTATGGGGAGAGAGTGGGGCAGTGGGATTAGTTTGGGAATTGATACAGGACTATGGGGAGAGAGCGAGGCAGTGGGATTAGTTTTGGGATTGATGGGAAACACCTTCAATCCTGTGTATCTGTGAGGGGGCGACACAATCGAATTTACACATTATTCAAACCAACAAAACTTCCTTCTCCATTTAATGCCCTGCGAAGATATCCTCCAATCAAACACTCCCAGGGCAGGTACAGCACGGGGTTAGATACAGAGTAAAGCTCCCTCTACACTGTCCCATCAAACACTCCCAGGGCAGGTACAGCACGGGGTTAGATACAGAGTAAAGCTCCCTCTGCACTGTCCCATCAAACACTCCCAGGTCAGGTACAGCACGGGGTTAGATACAGAGTAAAGCTCCCTCTACACTGTCCCATCAAACACTCCCAGGGCAGGTACAGGGGGTTAGATACAGAGTAAAGCTCCCTCTACACTGTCCCATCAAACACTCCCAGGGCAGGTACAGGGGGTTAGATACAGAGTAAAGCTCCCTCTACACTGTCCCATCAAACACTCCCAAGGCAGGTACAGCACGGGGTTAGATACAGAGTAAAGCTCCCTCTACACTGTCCCATCGAACACTCCCAGGGCAGGTACAGGGGGTTAGATACAGAGTAAAGCTCCCTCTACATTGTCCCATCAAACACTCCCAGGGCAGGTACAGGGGGTTAGATACAGAGTAAAGCTCCCTCTACACTGTCCCATCAAACACTCCCAGGGCAGGTACACCTTTAAGCAGCTAACGTTAAATTAGAGAGTAGTCGGTCTCTGTAATCAATCTCCCAGTGTTAACATAAAATGGCGACCATTAACAAATGTAAAATGGATGACTGAAGTTCGGTGTGTGCATTGTCACTGTGGTTCTGGGAGAGCTTCAGAGAGACAGAGAAAGAGAGGGAGAGATATACAGAGACTAAAAGAGAGAGAGAGAGAGATAGAGAGAGAGATATATAGAGTGGGAGAGAGAGAGAGAGAGAGAGAGATTGATAGAGAGAGAGAGGGAAAGGCAGAGATAAAGTCCTGGAGAGATACAGAGAGAGAAGAGAGGGACAGAGCAAAAGGGAGAGAAAAACAGATAGACAGCGAGCGAGGGAACGATAGAGAGAGAGAAAAACAGAGACGGAGGGAAAGAGAGAGAGAGAGAGAGAGAGAGGCAGTGCAAGATAGAGAGAGAGACAGAGAGAGAGACATGGTGGGAGAGAGAGAGAGAGAGACAGTGACAGAGAGAGACAGGGAGACAGAGGGGAAGACAGAGAAAGACAGAGAGACAGAGAGATAGAGAGAGAGAGAGACAGAGAGAGAGAGGGAGAGAGAGAGAGAGTGAGAGAGAGAGAGTGAGAGAGCTAGAAACAGATAGAGAGAGATAGAGAGACAAATATATAGAGAGGCAGAGAGGCACAGAGAGAGAGAGAGACATAGAGAGAGCGACAGAGAGAGAGAGAGAGAGAGACGGAGAGAGAGACAGAGAGAGAGAGACAGAGAGAGAGTCAGAGACAGAGAGAGATAGACAGAGAGAGAGAGAGGGAGAGACAGACAGAGAGTAAGTGAGCGTGCGAGAGAGACAGAGAGAGATAGCAAGAGAGAGAGGGAGAAACACAGAAGGAGAGAAAAAGAAACAGAGAACGAGAGAGACAGAGAGAGACAGTCAGAGAGAGAGACATTGATAGGTAGACACAGAGAGATAAAGAGAGACAGACAGAGAGAGAGAGAGGGAGAGACAGACAGAGAGTAAGTGAGCGTGCGAGAGAGAGACAGAGAGAGATAGCAAAAGAGAGAGGGAGAAACACAGAAGGAGAGAAAAAGAGACAGAGAGCGATAGAGGGACAGAGAGAGACAGTCAGAGAGAGAGACATAGATAGGTAGACACACAGAGATAAAGAGAGACAGACAGAGAGAGAGAAACACAGGGAAATAAAGAGAGAGACAGAGAGATAGAGAGAATAGGACAAAGAGAGAGAGAGGGACAGAGAGAGAGAGGGAGAGAAAGAGGGAGAGAGAGGGAGTTTGGGAGAGGGACAACGAGGGAGAGAAACAGAAAGAGAGAGAGAATAAGTGAGAGACAGAGAGATAGAAACAGATAGAGAGAGAGAGTGACAGAGCGAGATAGGGATTGAAAGAGAGAGAGAGAGATTGACAAGTAGAGAGGAAAAGACAGATAAAGACAGGGAGAGATACAGAGAGAGAGGGAGAGACAGAGTGAGAGGATGACAGAGAGAGACAGGAATTGATAGAGAGAGAGATTGATAGAGAGAGAGGGAAAGATAGAGATAAAGACAGGGAGAGATACGGATAGACAGAGAGAGACAGATCAAGAGCGAGAGAGAGAGAGACAGAGAGACAGAGAGAGGGAGAGAAATAGAGACGGAGAGAGAGAGAGACAGAAAGAAAGAAATAAAGAAAGACAGAGTGAAGGAGAAAGATGGAGAGAGACAGAGAGAGAGAGAGAGAGAGAGACAGAGAGAGAGAGAGAGACAGAGAGAGATAGTCAGAGAGAGACAGAGATTGAACGAGAGAGAGAGGGAGAGCGAAATGAATTTAAGGAGCTCGGAGCTAAATTAAAAAGTAGGACCTCAAAAGTAGTAATCTCGGGATTGCTACCAGTGCCACGTGCTAGTCAGAGTAGGAATCGCAGGATAGCGCAGATGAATACGTGGCTTGAGCAGTGGTGCAGCAGGGAGGGATTCAAATTCCTGGGGCATTGGAACCGGTTCTGGGGGAGGTGGGACCAGTACAATCCGGACGGTCTGCACCTGGGCAGGACCGGAACCAATGTCCTAGGGGGAGTGTTTGCTAGTGCTGTTGGGGAGGATTTAAACTAATATGGCAGGGGGATGGGAACCAATGCAGGGAGACAGAGGGAAACAAAAAGGAGGCAAAAGCAAAAGACAGAATGGAGATGAGGAGAAGTGGAGGGCAGAGAAACCCAAGGCAAAGAACAAAAAGGGCCACTGTACAGCAAAATTCTAAAAGGACAAAGGGTGTTAAAAGAACAAGCCTGAAGGCTTTGTGTCTTAATGCAAGGAGTATCCGCAATAAAGTGGATGAATTAACTGTGCAAATAGATGTTAACAAATATGATGTGATTGGGATTACGGAGACGTGGCTCCAGGATGATCAGGGCTGGGAACTCAACATCCAGGGGTATTCAACATTCAGGAAGGATAGAATAAAAGGAAAAGGAGGTGGGGTAGCATTGCTGGTTAAGGAGCAAATTAAGGCAATAGTTCGGAAGCACATTAGCTTGGATGATGTGGAATCTATATGGTTAGAGCTGCAGAATACCAAAGGGAAAAAAACGTTAGTGGGAGTTGTGTACAGACCTCCAAACAGTAGTAGTGATGTTGGGGAGGGCATCAAACATGAAATTAGGGGTGCGTGCAATAAAGGTGCAGCAGTTATAATGGGTGACTTTAATATGCACATAGATTGGGTTAACCAAACTGGAAGCAATACGGTAGAGGAGGATTTCCTGGAGTGCATAAGGGATGGTTTTTTAGACCAATATGTCGAGGAACCAACTAGGGGGGAGGCCATCTTAGACTGGGTGTTGTGTAAGGAGAGAGGATTAATTAGCAATCTCGTTGTGCGAGGCCCCTTGGGGAAGAGTGACCATAATATGGTGGAATTCTGCATTAGGATGGAGAATGAAACCGTTAATTCAGAGACCATGGTCCAGAACTTAAAGAAGGGTAACTTTGAAGGTATGAGGCGTGAATTGGCTAGGATAGATTGGCGAATGATACTGAAGGGGTTGACTGTGGATGGGCAATGGCAGACATTTAGAGACCGCATGGATGAATTACAACAATTGTACATTCCTGTCTGTCGTAAAAATAAAAAAGGGAAGGTGGCTCAACCGTGGCTATCAAGGGAAATCAGGGATAGCATTAAAACCAAGGAAGTGGCATACAAATTGACCAGAAATAGCAGCGAACCCGGGGACTGGGAGAAATTTAGAACTCAGCAGAGGAGGACAAAGGGTTTGATTAGGGCAGGGAAAATGGAGTACGAGAAGAAGCTTGCAGGGAACATTAAGACGGATTGCAAAAGTTTCTATAGATATGGAAAGAGAAAAAGGTTAGTAAAGACAAACGTAGGTCCCCTGCAGTCAGAATCAGGGGAAGTCATAACGGGGAACAAAGAAATGGCGGACCAATTGAACAAGTACTTTGGTTCGGTATTCACTGAGGAGGACACAAACAACCTTCCGGATATAAAAGGGGTCGGAGGGTCTAGTAAGGAGGAGGAACTGAGGGAAATCCTTATTAGTCGGGAAATTGTGTTGGTGAAATTGATGGGATTGAAGGCCGATAAATCCCCAGGGCCTGATGGACTGCATCGCAGAGTACTTAAGGAGGTGGCCTTGGAAATAGCGGATGCATTGACAGTCATTTTCCAACATTCCATTGACTCTGGATCAGTTCCTATGGAGTGGTGGGTAGCCAATGTAACCCCACTTTTTAAAAAAGGAGGGAGAGAGAAAACATGGAATTATAGACCGGTCAGCCTGACCTCAGTAGTGGGTAAAATGATGGAATCAATTATTAAGGATGTCATAGCAGTGCATTTGGAAAGAGGTGACATGATAGGTCCAAGTCAGCATGGATTTGTGAAAGGGAAATCATGCTTGACAAATCTTCTGGAATTTTTTGAGGATGTTTCCAGTAGAGTGGACAAGGGAGAACCAGTTGATATGGTATATTTGGACTTTCAGAAGGCTTTCGACAAGGTCCCACACAAGAGATTAATGTGCAAAGTTAAAGCACATGGGATTGGGGGTAGTGTGCTGACATGGATTGAGAACTGGTTGTCAGACAGGAAGCAAAGAGTAGGAGTAAATGGGGACTTTTCAGAATGGCAGGCAGTGACTAGTGGGGTACCGCAAGGTTCTGTGCTGGGGCCCCAGCTGTTTACACTGTACATTAATGATTTAGATGAGGGGATTAAATGTAGTATCTCCAAATTTGCGGATGACACTAAGTTGGGTGGCAGTGTGAGCTGCGAGGAGGATGTTATGAGGCTGCAGAGTGACTTGGATAGGTTAGGTGAGTGGGCAAATGCATGGCAGATGAAGTATAATGTGGATAAATGTGAGGTTATCCACTTTGGTGGTAAAAACAGAGAGACAGACTATTATCTGAATGGTGACAGATTAGGAAAAGGAGAGGTGCAACGAGACATGGGTGTCATGGTACATCAGTCATTGAAGGTTAGCATGCAGGTACAGCAGGCGGTTAAGAAAGCAAATGGCATGTTGGCCTTCATAGCGAGGGGATTTGAGTACAGGGGCAGGGAGGTGTTGCTACAATTGTACAGGGCCTTGGTGAGGCCACACCTGGAGTATTGTGTACAGTTTTGGTCTCCTAACCTGAGGAAGGACATTCTTGCTATTGAGGGAGTGCAGCGAAGGTTCACCAGACTGATTCCCGGGATGGCGGGACTGACCTATCAAGAAAGACTGGATCAACTGGGCTTGTATTCACTGGAGTTCAGAAGAATGAGTGGGGACCTTATAGAAACGTTTAAAATTCTGACGGGGTTAGACAGGTTCGATGCAGGAAGAATGTTCCCGATGTTGGGGAAGTCCAGAACCAGGGGTCACAGTCTGAGGATAAGGGGTAAGCCATTTAGGACCGAGATGAGGAGAAACTTCTTCACCCAGAGAGTGGTGAACCTGTGGAATTCTCTACCACAGAAAGTTGTTGAGGCCAATTTACTAAATATATTCAAAAAGGAGTTAGATGAAGTCCTTACTACTCGGGGGATCAAGGGTTATGGCGAGAAAGCAGGAATGGGGTACTGAAGTTGCATGTTCAGCCATGAACTCATTGAATGGCGGTGCAGGCTAGAAGGGCCGAATGGCCTACTCCTGCACCTATTTTCTATGTTTCTATGTTTCTATGTTTCTATGTTTCTATGTTTCTATGACACTCACCCTCCCCTCCCCTCCCCTCCTCCCGGGACACTCTCCCCTCCCCTCCCGCTGGGACACTAACCCCTCCCCTCCCCCCGGGATATTCTCCACTCCCCTCCCTCCGGGACACGCTCCCCTCCCCTCCCCTCCCCCTGGGACACTCTCCCCTCCCCCCGGGACACACTCCCCTCCCCCGAGACACTCACCCCCTCCGCCCAGGACACTCTCCCCTCCCCCCGGGACACACTCCCCTCCCCCGAGACACTCTCCCCCTCCGCCCAGGACACTCTCCCCTCCACTCACCCTAGGACTCTCTCCCCTCCCCCCGGGACACTGTCCCCTCCCCCTGAGACACTCTCCACTCCCCTCGGGACACACTCCCCACCCCTCGGGACACACATCCCTCCCCCTGGGACACTCTCCCCTCCCCTCGGGGCACTCTCCCCTCCCCCCGAGACACCCTCCCCTCCCCCCGGGTCACTCTCGCCTCCCCCGGGACACTCACCCCTCCCCCCGGGACACTCTCCCCTCCCCCCGAGACACTCTCCCCTCCCCCCGGGTCACTATTCCCTCCCCCGGGACACTCTCCCCGCCCCCTGGGACACACTCCCCTCCCCCCGGGACACTCTCCCCTCCCCTCCCCCCGAGACACTCTCCCCTCCCCCCGAGACACTCTCCCCTCCCCTCGGGACACTCTCCCCTCCCCCCGGGACACTCTCCCTTCCCTCCGGGACACTCTCCCCTCCCCCCGGGACACTCTCCCCTCCCCCCGGGACACTCTCCCCTCCCCCCGGGACTCTCTCCCCTCCCCCCGGGACTCTCTCCCCTCCCCCCGGGACTCTCTCCCCTCCCCCCGGGACACTCTCCCCTCCGCTGGGACACTCTCCCCTCCCCCCGGGACGCTCTCTCCTCCCCCCGGGACACTCTCCCCTCCCCCAGGAACACTATCCCCTCCCCCCGGGACACTCTCCCCTCCCCCCGAGACACTCTCCCCTCCCCCGGGGACACTCCCCCTCCCCCCGGGACACTCTCCCCTCCCCCCGGGACACTCTCCATATCCCCTTGGGACACTCTCCCCTCCCCTCCAATCGGGACACTATCCCCTCCCCTCCCCTCCCCTCGGGATACCCTCCCCTCCCCTCCCCCCGCAACACTCTCCTCTCCCCTCCCCCTGAGACACTCTCCCCTCCACCCGGGACACTCTCCCCTCCCCCCGGGACCATCTCCCCTCCCCCTGAGGCACTCTCCCCTCCCCTCGGGACAGTCTCCCCTCCCCCGAGACACTCTCCCCTCCCCCCGGGACACTCTTCCCTCCCCCCGAGACATTCTCCCCTCCTCCCGAGTCACTCTCCCCTCCCCCCGGGACACTCTCACCTCCCCCCGGGACACTCTTCCCTCCCCCCGAGACATTCTCCCCTCCTCCCGAGTCACTCTCCCCTCCCCCCGGGACACTCTCACCTCCCCCCGGGACACTCTCCCCTCCACTCGGGACACTCTCACCTCCCTCTGGGACACTCTACCCTCCACCCGGGACTCTCTCCCCTCCCCTCCCCTCGGGACACTCTCCCCTCCCCCGAGACATTCACCCCTCCACCCGGGACATACTCCACTCCCCCTGAGACACTCTCCCCTCCCCTCGGGACACTCTCCCCTCCCGCCGCCTGGGACACTCTCCCGTCCCCTCGGGACACTCTCCCCTCCTCTCGGGACACTCTCCCCTCCCCTTCTCCCAGGACACTTTCCCCTCCCCTCCCCTCGGGACACTCTCCCCTCCCCTCCCCCCGGGACACTCTCCCCCCCCTCCCCCCGGGACACTCTCCCCTCCCTTCGGGACGCTCTCACCTCCCCCCGGGACACTCTCCCCTCCCCCCGGAACATTATCCTATCCCCACAAGACACTCTCCCCTCCCCCCGGGACACTCTCCCCTCCCCTCCCCTCCCCCTGGGACACTATCCGCTCCCCCCGGGACACTCTCCCATCCCCCCGGGACACTCTCCCCCCCCTCCCCCCGGGACACTCTCCCCTCCCTTCGGGACACTCTCCCCTCCCCCCGGGACACTCTCCCATCCCCCCGGGACACTCTCCCCTCCCCCCGGGACACTCTCCCCTCCCCCCGGAACATTATCCCCTCCCCACAAGACACTCTCCCCTCCCCCCGGGACACTATCCCCTCCCCCCGAGACACTCTCCCCTTCCCTCGGGACACTCTCACCTCCCCTCCCCTCGGGACACTCTCCCCTCCCCTCCACCCGGGACACTCTCCCCTCCCCTCACCCCGAGGCACTCTCCCCTCGCCTCCCCCCGAGATACTCTCCCCTCCCCTCCCCCCGAGACACTCTCCCCTCCACTCCCCCCGAGACACTCTCTCCTCCCCCCGAGACACTCTCCCCTCCTCTCGGGACACTCTCCCCTTCCCTCGGGACACTCTCCCCTCCCCTCCCCTCGGGATACTCTCCCCTCCCCTCCCCCTGGGACACTGTCCCCTCCCCTCCCCCCGGGACACTCTCCCCTCGCCTCCCCCCGAGATACTCTCCCCTCCCCTCCCCCCGAGACACTCTCCCCTCCACTCCCCCCGAGACACTCTCCCCTCCCCTCCCCCCGAGACACTCTCCCCTCCCCCCGGGACACTAACCCCTCCCCCCGAGACACTCTCTCCTCCCCCCGAGACACTCTCCCCTCCTCTCGGGACACTCTCCCCTTCCCTCGGGACACTCTCCCCTCCCCACCCCTCGGGATGCTCTCCCCTCCCCTCCCCCCGGGACACTGTCCACTCCCCTCCCCCCGGGACACTCTCCCCTCCCCTCCACCCGGGACACTCTCCCCTCCCCTCACCCCGAGACACTCTCCCCTCGCCTCCCCCCGAGATACTCTCCCCTCCCCTCCCCCCGAGACACTCTCCCCTCCACTCCCCCCGAGACACTCTCCCCTCCCCTCCCCCCGAGACACTCTCCCCTCCCCTCGGGAGATTCTCCCCTCCCCCCGGGACACTATCCCCTCCACCCGAGACACTCTCTCCTCCCCCCGAGACACTCTCCCCTCCTCTCGGGACACTCTCCCCTTCCCTCGGGACACTCTCCCCTCCCCTCCCCTCGGGATACTCTCCCCTCCCCTCCCCCTGGGACACTGTCCCCTCCCCTCCCCCCGGGACACTCTCCCCTCCCCTCCACCCGGGACACTCTCCCCTCCCCTCACCCCGAGACACTCTCCCCTCGCCTCCACCCGAGATACTCTCCCCTCCCCTCCCCCCGAGACACTCTCCCCTCCCCTCCCTCCGAGACACTCTCCCCTCCCCCGAGACACTCTCCTCTCCCCCCGAGAAACTCGTCCCTCCCACTGAGACATTCTCCCCTCCCCCTGAGACACTCTCCCCACCCCCTGAGACACTCTCCCCTCCCCCTGAAACACTCTCCCCTCCCCCTGAGACACTCTCCCCTCCATCTGAGACACTCTCCCCTCCCCCCGAGACACTCTCCCCTCCCACCGAGACACACTCCCCTCCCCTCGGGACACTCTCCCCTCCCCCGGGGACACTCTCCCTTCCCTCCGGGACACTCTCCCCTCCCCCCGGGACACTCTCCCCTCCCCCCGGGACACTCTCCCATCACCCCGGGACACTCTTCCCTCCCCTCCCCTCGGGACACTCTCCCCTCCCCCGGGGACTCTCTCCCCTCCCCCCGGGACACTCTCCCCTCCCCCCGGGACACTCTCCCCTCCCCCCGGGACACTCTCCCCTCCACCCGGGACGCTCTCCCCTCCCCCCGGGACACTCTCCCCTCCCCCTGGGACACTCTCCCCTCCCCTCCCGCTGGGACACTATCCCCTCCCCTCACCCCGAGACACTCTCCCCTCGCCTCCCCCCGAGATACTCACCCCTCCCCTCCCCCCGAGACACTCTCCCCTCCACTCCCCCCGAGACACTCTCCCCTCCCCTCCCCCCGAGACACTCTCCCCTCCCACTGAGACATTCTCCCCTCCCCCTGAGACACTCTCCCCACCCCCTGAGACACTCTCCCCTCCCCCTGAAACACTCTCCCCTCCCCCTGAGACACTCTCCCCTCCATCTGAGACACTCTCCCCTCCCCCCGAGACACTCTCCCCTCCCCTCCCCCCGAGAAACTCTTCCCTCCCACTGAGACATTCTCCCCTCCCCCTGAGACACTCTCCCCACCCCCTGAGACACTCTCCCCTCCCCCTGAAACACTCTCCCCTCCCCCTGAGACACTCTCCCCTCCATCTGAGACACTCTCCCCTCCCCCCGAGACACTCTCCCCTCCCACCGAGACACACTCCTCTCCCCTCGGGACACTCTCCCCTCCCCCGGGGACACTCTCCCTTCCCTCCGGGACACTCTCCCCTCCCCCCGGGACACTCTCCCCTCCCCCCGTGACATTCTCCCCTCCCCCCGGGACACTCTTCCCTCCCCTCCCCTCGGGACACTCTCCCCTCCCCGCGGGACATTCTCCCCTTCCCCGGGACTCTCTCCCCTCCCCCCGGGACACTCTCCCCTCCCCCCGGGACACTCTCCCCTCCCCCCGGGACGCTCTCCCCTCCCCCCGGGACACTCTCCCCTCCCCCCGGAACACTCTCCCCTCCCCCAGGAACACTATCCCCTCCCCCCGGGGCACTCTCCCCTCCCCTCCCCTCCCCCTGGGACACTCTCCCCTCCCCTCCCGCTGGGACACTATCCCCTCCCTTCCCCCCGGGACATTCTCCACTCCCCTCCCCCCGGGACACTCTCCCCTCCCCTCCCCTCCCCCTGCGACACTCTCTCCTCCCCCTGGGACACTCTCCCCTACCCCTGCGACACTCTCCCCTCCCCCCGGGACACTAACCCCTCCCCCCGAGACACTCTCCCCTCCCCTCCCCCCGAGACACTCTCCCCTCCCCCCGGGACACTAACCCCTCCCCCCGAGACACTCTCTCCTCCCCCCGAGACACTCTCCCCTCCTCTCGGGACACTCTCCCCTTCCCTCGGGACACTCTCCCCTCCCCACCCCTCGGGATGCTCTCCCCTCCCCTCCCCCCGGGACACTGTCCACTCCCCTCCCCCCGGGACACTCTCCCCTCCCCTCCACCCGGGACACTCTCCCCTCCCCTCACCCCGAGACACTCTCCCCTCGCCTCCCCCCGAGATACTCTCCCCTCCCCTCCCCCCGAGACACTCTCCCCTCCACTCCCCCCGAGACACTCTCCCCTCCCCTCCCCCCGAGACACTCTCCCCTCCCCTCGGGAGATTCTCCCCTCCCCCCGGGACACTATCCCCTCCACCCGAGACACTCTCTCCTCCCCCCGAGACACTCTCCCCTCCTCTCGGGACACTCTCCCCTTCCCTCGGGACACTCTCCCCTTCCCTCCCCTCGGGATACTCTCCCCGCCCCTCCCCCTGGGACACTGTCCCCTCCCCTCCCCCCGGGACACTCTCCCCTCCCCTCCACCCGGGACACTCTCCCCTCCCCTCACCCCGAGACACTCTCCCCTCGCCTCCACCCGAGATACTCTCCCCTCCCCTCCCCCCGAGACACTCTCCCCTCCACTCCCCCCGAGACACTCTCCCCTCCCCTCCCTCCGAGACACTCTCCCCTCCCCCGAGACACTCTCCTCTCCCCCCGAGAAACTCGTCCCTCCCACTGAGACATTCTCCCCTCCCCCTGAGACACTCTCCCCACCCCCTGAGACACTCTCCCCTCCCCCTGAAACTCTCTCCCCTCCCCCTGAGACACTCTCCCCTCCATCTGAGACACTCTCCCCTCCCCCCGAGACACTCTCCCCTCCCACCGAGACACACTCCCCTCCCCTCGGGACACTCTCCCCTCCCCCGGGGACACTCTCCCTTCCCTCCGGGACACTCTCCCCTCCCCCCGGGACACTCTCCCCTCCCCCCGGGACACTCTCCCATCACCCCGGGACACTCTTCCCTCCCCTCCCCTCGGGACACTCTCCCCTCCCCCGGGGACTCTCTCCCCTCCCCCCGGGACACTCTCCCCTCCCCCCGGGACACTCTCCCCTCCCCCCGGGACACTCTCCCCTCCACCCGGGACGCTCTCCCCTCCCCCCGGGACACTCTCCCCTCCCCCTGGGACACTCTCCCCTCCCCTCCCGCTGGGACACTATCCCCTCCCCTCACCCCGAGACACTCTCCCCTCGCCTCCCCCCGAGATACTCACCCCTCCCCTCCCCCCGAGACACTCTCCCCTCCACTCCCCCCGAGACACTCTCCCCTCCCCTCCCCCCGAGACACTCTCCCCTCCCACTGAGACATTCTCCCCTCCCCCTGAGACACTCTCCCCACCCCCTGAGACACTCTCCCCTCCCCCTGAAACACTCTCCCCTCCCCCTGAGACACTCTCCCCTCCATCTGAGACACTCTCCCCTCCCCCCGAGACACTCTCCCCTCCCCTCCCCCCGAGAAACTCTTCCCTCCCACTGAGACATTCTCCCCTCCCCCTGAGACACTCTCCCCACCCCCTGAGACACTCTCCCCTCCCCCTGAAACACTCTCCCCTCCCCCTGAGACACTCTCCCCTCCATCTGAGACACTCTCCCCTCCCCCCGAGACACACTCCTCTCCCCTCGGGACACTCTCCCCTCCCCCGGGGACACTCTCCCTTCCCTCCGGGACACTCTCCCCTCCCCCCGGGACACTCTCCCCTCCCCCCGTGACATTCTCCCCTCCCCCCGGGACACTCTTCCCTCCCCTCCCCTCGGGACACTCTCCCCTCCCCGCGGGACATTCTCCCCTTCCCCGGGACTCTCTCCCCTCCCCCCGGGACACTCTCCCCTCCCCCCGGGACACTCTCCCCTCCCCCCGGGACGCTCTCCCCTCCCCCCGGGACACTCTCCCCTCCCCCCGGAACACTCTCCCCTCCCCCAGGAACACTATCCCCTCCCCCCGGGGCACTCTCCCCTCCCCTCCCCTCCCCCTGGGACACTCTCCCCTCCCCTCCCGCTGGGACACTATCCCCTCCCTTCCCCCCGGGACATTCTCCACTCCCCTCCCCCCGGGACACTCTCCCCTCCCCTCCCCTCCCCCTGCGACACTCTCTCCTCCCCCTGGGACACTCTCCCCTACCCCTGGGACACTCTCCCCTCCTCCCGGGAAACTCTCCCCTCCCCGTGGGACACTCTCCCCTCCCCCCCGGGACACTCTCCCCTCCCCCAGGGACACTTTCCCCTCCCCCCGAGACACTCTCCCATCCCCTCGGAACACTATCCCCTCCCCCCGGGACACTCTCCCATCCCCCCGGGACACTCTCCCCTCCCCCCGGGACACTCTCCCCTCCCGCCGAGACACTCTCCCCTCCTCTCGGGACACTCTCCCCTCCCCTCGGGACACTCTCCCCTTCCCTCGGGACACTGTCCCCTCCCCTCCCCTCGGGATACTCTCCCCTCCCCTCCCCCCGGGACACTGTCCACTCCCCTCCCCCCGGGACACTCTCCCCTCCCCTCCACCCGGGACACTCTCCCCTCCCCTCACCCCGAGACACTCTCCCCTCGCCTCCCCCCGAGATACTCTCCCCTCCATTCCCCCCGAGACACTCTCCCCTCCACTCCCCCCGAGACACTCTCCCCTCCCCTCCCCCCGAGACACTCTCCCCTCCCCTCGGGAGACTCTCCCCTCCCCCCGGGACACTATCCCCTCCCCCCGAGACACTCTCTCCTCCCCCCGAGACACTCTCCCCTCCTCTCGGGACACTCTCCCCTTCCCTCGGGACACTCTCCCCTCCCCTCCCCTCGGGATACTCTCCCCTCCCCTCCCCCTGGGACACTGTCCCCTCCCCTCCCCCCGGGACACTCTCCCCTCCCCTCCACCCGGGACACTCTCCCCTCCCCTCACACCGAGACACTCTCCCCTCGCTTCCCCCCGAGATACTCTCCCCTCCCCTCCCCCCGAGACACTCTCCCCTCCACTCCCCCCGGGACACTCTCCCCTCCCCTCCACCCGGGACACTCTCCCCTCCCCTCACACCGAGACACTCTCCCCTCGCTTTCCCCCGAGATACTCTCCCCTCCCCTCCCCCCGAGACACTCTCCCCTCCACTCCCCCCGGGACACTCTCCCCTCCCCCGAGACACTCTCCCCTCCTCCCGAGACACTCTCCTCTCCCCCCGAGAAACTCTTCCCTCCCACTGAGACATTCTCCCCTCCCCCTGAGACACGCTCCCCTCCCCCTGAAACACTCTCCCCTCCCCCTGAGACACTCTCCCCTCCATCTGAGACACTCTCCCCTCCCCCCGAGACACTCTCCCCTCCCCCCGAGACACTCTCCCCTCCCCTCGGGACACTCTCTCCTCCCCCGGGGACACTCTCCCTTCCCTCCGGGACACTCTCCCCTCCCCCTGGGACACTCTCCCCTCCCCCTGGGACACTCTCCCCTCCCCTCCCGCTGGGACACTATCCCCTCCCCTCCCCCCGGGACATTCTCCACTCCCCTCCCCCCGGGGCACTATCCCCTCCCCTCCCCTCGAGACACTCTCCCCTCCCCTCGGGACACTCTCCCTTCCCTCCGGGACACTCTCCCCTCCCCCTGGGACACTCTCCCCTACCCCTGGGACACTCTCCCCTCTCCTCCCGCTGGGACATTCTCCCCTCCTCACGGGACACTCTCCCCTCCCCTCGGGACACTTTCCCCTCCCCCCGAGACACTCTCCCCTCCCCTTGGAACACTATCCCCTCCCCCCGGGACACTCTCCCATCCCCCCGGGACACTCTCCCCTCCCCCCGGGACACTCTCCCCTCCCCCAGGAACATTATCACCTCCCCACAAGACACTCTCCCTCCCCCGGACCCCCGGGACACTATCCCCTCCCCCCGAGACACTCTCTCCTCCCCCCGAGACACTCTCCCCTCCTCTCGGGACACTCTCCCCCTCCCCTCGGGACACTTTCGCCTCCCCTCCCCTCGGGATACTCTCCACTCCCCTCCCCCCGGGACACTGTCCACTCCCCTCCCCCCGGGACACTCTCCCCTCCCCTCCACCCGGTTCACTCTCCCCTCCCCTCACCCCGAGACACTCTCCCCTCGCCTCCCCCCGAGATACTCTCCCCTCCCCTCCCCCGAGACACTCTACCCTCCACTCCCCCGAGACACTCTCCCCTCCCCTCCCCCCGAGAAACTCTCCCCTCCCCTCGGGAGACTCTCCCCTCCCCACGGGACACTATCCCCTCCCCCCGAGACACTCTCTCCTCCCCCCGAGACACTCTCCCCTCCTCTCGGGACACTCTCCCCTTCCCTCGGGACCCTCTCCCCTCCCGTCCCCTCGGGATACTCTCCCCTCCCCTCCCCCTGGGACACTGTCCCCTCCCCTCCCCCCGGGACACTCTCCCCTCCCCTCCACCCGGGACACTCTCCCCTCCCCTCACCCCGAGACACTCTCCCCTCGCCTCCCCCCGAGATACTCTCCCCTCCCCTCCCCCCGAGACACTCTCCCCTCCACTCCCCCCGAGACACTCTCCCCTCCCCTCCCCCCGAGACACTCTCCCCTCCCCCCGAGACACTCTCCTCTCCCCCCGAGAAACTCATCCCTCCCCCCGAGACATTCTCCCCTCCCCCTGAGACACTCTCCCCTCCTCTCGGGACACTCTCCCCTTCCCTCGGGACCCTCTCCCCTCCCCTCCCCTCGGGATACTCTCCCCTCCCCTCCCCCTGGGACACTGTCCCCTCCCCTCCCCCCGGGACACTCTCCCCTCCCCTCCACCCGGGACACTCTCCCCTCCCCTCACCCCGAGACACTCTCCCCTCGCCTCCCCCCGAGATACTCTCCCCTCCACTCCCCCCGAGACACTCTCCCCTCCACTCCCCCCGAGACACTCTCCCCTCCCCTCCCCCCGAGACACTCATCCCTCCCCCCGAGACATTCTCCCCTCCCCCTCAGACACTCTCCCCTCCATCTGAGACACTCTCCCCTCCCCCCGAGACACTCTCCCCTCCCCCCGAGACACTCTCCCTTCCCTCCGGGACACTCTCCCCTCCCCCCGGGACACTCTCCCCTCCCCCCGGGACACTCTCCCCTCCCCCCGGGACACTCTTCCCTCCCCTCCCCTCGTGACACTCTCCCCTCCCCCCGGGACATTCTCCCCTCCCCCGGGACTCTCTCCCCTCCCCCCGGGACACTCTCCCCTCCCCCCGGGACACTCTCCCCTCCCCCCGGGACACTCTCCCCTCCCCACGGGACGCTATCCCCTCCCCCCGGGAAACTCTCCCCTCCCCCCGGAACACTCTCCCCTCCCCCAGGAACACTCTCCCCTCCCCTAGGGACACTCTCCCCTCCCCCCGAGACACTCTCCCCTCCCCTCCCCTCGGGATACTCTCCCCTCCCCTCCCCTCGGGACACTCTCCCCTCTCCCCGAGACACTCTCCCCTCCCCCGGGGACACTCCCCCTCCCCCCGGGACACTCTCCCCTCCCCCCAGGACACTCTCCCCTCCGCCCGGGACACTCTCCCCTCCCCTCGGGACACTCTCCCCTCCCCTCCCCCTGGGACACTCTTAATATCCCCTCGGGACACTCTCCCCTCCCCTCCCCTCGGGACACTATCCCCTCCCCTCCCCTCCCCTCGGGATAGTCTCCCCTCCCCTCCCGCCGGAACACTCTCCTCTCTCCTCCCCCTGAGACACTCTCCCCTCCCCCCGGGACACACTCCCCTCCCATCCCCTCGGGACACTCTCCCCTCTCCCCGAGACACTCTCCCCTCCCCCCGGGACACTCCCCCTTCCCCCCGGGACACTCTCCCCTCCTCCCAGGACACTCTCCCCTCCCCCCCGGTACACTCTCCCCTCCCCCCGCAACACACTCCCCTCCCCCCGAGACAATCTCCCCTCCACTCCCCCCGAGACACTCACCCCTCCCCTCCCCCCGAGACACTCTCCCCTCCCCCCGAGACACTCTCCCCTCCCCCCGAGACACTCTCCCCTCCCCCCGAGACACTCTCCCCTCCCCCTGAGACACTCTCCCCTCCCCCTGAGACACTCTCCCCTCCCCCCGAGACACTCTCCCCTCCCCCCGAGACACTCTCCCCTCCCCCTGAGACACTCTCCCCTCCCCCCGAGACACTCTCCGCTCCCCCCGAGACACTCTCCCCTCCCCCCGAGACACACTCCCCTCCCCCCGAGACACTCTCCCCTCCCGCCGAGACACTCTCCCCTCCACACGAGACACTCTCCCCTCCACCGAGACACTCTCCCCTCCTCCCGAGACACTCTCCCCTACCCCCGGGACACTCTCCCCTCCCCTCACATCGGGATACTCTCCCCTCCCCTCCCCCCGGGACACTGTCCCCTCCTCTCCTCCCGCTGGGACACTCTCCCCTCCTCCCGGGACACTCTCCCCTCCCCCCGGGACACTTTCCCCTCCCCCCGAGACACTCTCCCCTCCCCTTGGAACACTATCCCCTCCCCCCGAGACACACTCCCATCACCCCGGGACACTCTCCCCTCCCCCCGGGACACTCTCCCCTCCCCCAGGAACATTATCACCTCCCCACAAGACACTCTCCCCTCCCCCCGGGACACTAACCCCTCCCCCCGAGACACTCTCTCCTCCCCCCGAGACACTCTCCCCTCCTCTCGGGACACTCTCCCCTTCCCTCGGGACACTCTCCCCTCCCCTCCCCTCGGGATACTCTCCCCTCCCCTCCCCCCGGGACACTGTCCACTCCCCTCCGCCCGGGACACTCTCCCCTCCCCTCCACCCGGGACACTCTCCCCTCCCCTCACCCCGAGACACTCTCCCCTCGCCTCCCCCCGAGATACTCTCCCCTCCCCTCCCCCCGAGACACTCTCCCCTCCACTCCCCCCGAGACACTCTCCTCTCGCCTCCCCCCGAGACACTCTTCCCTCCGCTCGGGAGATTCTCCCCTCCCCCCGGGACACTATCCCCTCCCCCCGAGACACTCTCTCCTCCCCCCGAGACACTCTCCCCTCCTCTCGGGACACTCTCCCCTTCCCTCGGGACACTCTCCCCTCCCCTCCCCTCGGGATACTCTCCCCTCCCCTCCCCCTGGGACACTGTCCCCTCCCCTCCCCCCGGGACACTATCCCCTCCCCTCTACCCGGGACACTCTCCCCTCCCCTCACCCCGAGACACTCTCCCCTCGCCTCCCCCCGAGATACTCTCCCCTCCCCTCCCCCCGAGACACTCTCCCCTCAACTCCCCCCGAGACACTCTCCCCTCCCCTCCCCCCGAGACACTCTCCCCTCCCCCCGAGACACTCTCCTCTCCCCCCGAGAAACTCTTCCCTCCCACTGAGACATTCTCCCCTCCCCCTGAGACACTCTCCCCACCCCCTGAGACACTCTCCCCTCCCCCTGAGACACTCTCCCCTCCATCTGAGACACTCTCCCCTCCCCCCGAGACACTCTCCCCTCCCACCGAGACAAACTCCGCTCCCCTCGGGACACTCTCCCCTCCCCCGGGGACACTCTCCCTTCCCTCCGGGACACTCTCCCCTCCCCCCGGGACACTCTCCCCTCCCCCCGGGACACTCTCCCATCCCCCCGGGACACTCTCCCCTCCCCGCGGGACATTCTCCTCTCCCACGGGACTCTCTCCCCTCCCCCCGGGACACTCTCCCCTCCCCCCGGGACACTCTCCCCTCCCACCGGGACACTCTCCCCTCCCCCCGGGACGCTCTCCCCTCCCCCCGGGACACTCTCCCCTCCCCCCGGGACACTCTCCCCTCCCCCCGGGACGCTCTCCCCTCCCCCCGGAACACTCTCCCCTCCCCCAGGAACACTATCCCCTCCCCCTGGGGCACTCTCCCCCCCCTACCCTCCCCCTGGGACACTCTCCCCTCCCGTCCCGCTGGGACACTATCCCCTCCCCTCACCCCGAGACACTCTCCCCTCGCCTCCCCCCGAGATACTCTCCCCTCCCCTCCCCCCGAGACACTCTCCCCTCCACTCCCCCCGAGACACTCTCCCCTCCCCTCCCCCCGAGACACTCTCCCCTCCCCCCGAGACACTATCCCCTCCCCCCGAGACACTCTCCCCTCCCCCCGGGACACTCTCCTCTCCCCCCGAGAAACTCTTCCCTCCCACTGAGACATTCTCCCCTCCCCCTGAGACACTCTCCCCTCCCCCTGAGACACTCTCCCCTCCATCTGAGACACTCTCCCCTCCCCCCGAGACACTCTCCCCTCCCACCGAGACACACTCCCCTCCCCTCGGGACACTCTCCCCTCCCCCGGGGACACTCTCCCTTCCCTCTGGGACACTCTCCCCTCCCCCCGGGACACTCTCCCCTCCCCCCGTGACACTCTCCCCTCCCCCCGGGACACTCTTCCCTCCCCTCCCCTCGGGACACTCTCCCCTCCCCCAGAAAAACTCTCCCCTCCCCCCGAGACACTCTCGCCTCCCCCCGAGACACTCTCCCCTCCCCCCGGGACACTCTCGCCTCCCCCCGGGACGCTCTCCCCTCACCCTGGGACACTCTCCCCTCCCCTCCCGCTGGGACACTATCCCCTCCCTTCCCCCCGGGACATTCTCCACTCCCCTCCCCCCGGGACACTCTCCCCTCCCCTCCCCTCCCCCTGCGACACTCTCTCCTCCCCCTGGGACACTCTCCCCTACCCCTGGGACTCTCTCCCCTCCCCTCGGAACACTATCCCCTCCCCCCGGGACACTCTCCCATCCCCCCGGGACTCTCTCCCCTCCCCCCGGGACACTCTCCCCTCCCCTCGGGACACTATCCCCTCCCCCCGAGACTCTCTCTCCTCCCCCCGAGACACTCTCCCCTCCTCTCGGGACACTCTCCCCCTTCCCTCGGGACACTGTCCCCTCCCCTCCCCTCGGGATACTCTCCCCTCCCCTCCCCCCGGGACACTGTCCACTCCCCTCCCCCCGGGACACTCTCCCCTCCCCTCCACCCGGGACACTCTCCCCTCCCCTCACCCCGAGACACTCTCCCCTCGCCTCCCCCCGAGATACTCTCCCCTCCCCTCCCCCCGAGACACTCTCCCCTCCCCTCGGGAGACTCTCCCCTCCCCCCGGGACACTATCCCCTCCCCCCGAGACACTCTCTCCTCCCCCCGAGACACTCTCCCCTCCTCTCGGGACACTCTCCCCTTCCCTCGGGACACTCTCCCCTCCCCTCCCCTCGGGATACTCTCCCCTCCCCTCCCCCTGGGACACTGTCCCCTCCCCTCCCCCCGGGACACTCTCCCCTCCCCTCCACCCGGGACACTCTCCCCTCCCCTCACACCGAGACACTCTCCCCTCGCCTCCCCCCGAGATACTCTCCCCTCCCCTCCCCCCGAGACACTCTCCCCTCCACTCCCCCCGAGACACTCTCCCCTCCCCTCCCCCCGAGACACTCTCCCCTCCTCCCGAGACACTCTCCTCTCCCCCCGAGAAACTCTTCCCTCCCACTGAGACATTCTCCCCTCCCCCTGAGACACTCTCCCCACCCCCTGAGACACTCTCCCCTCCCCCTGAAACACTCTCCCCTCCCCCTGAGACACTCTCCCCTCCATCTGAGACACTCTCCCCTCCCCCCGAGACACTCTCCCCTCCCCCCGAGACACTCTCCCCTCCCCTCGGGACACTCTCTCCTCCCCCGGGGACACTCTCCCTTCCCTCCGGGACACTCTCCCCTCCCCCTGGGACACTCTCCCCTCCCCCTGGGACACTCTCCCCTCCCCTCCCGCTGGGACACTATCCCCTCCCTCTGAGACACTCTCCCCTCCATCTGAGACACTCTCTCCTCCCACCGAGACACTCTCCCCTCCCCCAGAGACACTCTCCCCTCCCCCCGGGACACTCTCCACTCCCCCCGGGACACTCTCCCCTCCCCCCGGGACACTCTTCCCTCCCCTCCCCTCGGGACACTCTCCCCTCCCCCCGGGACATTCTCCCCTCCCCCGGGACTCTCTCCCCTCCCCCCGGGACACTATCCCCTCCCCCCGGGGCACTCTCCCCTCCCCTCGGGACATTATCCCCTCCCCCCGAGACACTCTCCCCTCCCCTAGGGACACGATCCCCTCCCCCCGAGATACTCTCCCCTCCCCCCGGGACACTCTCCCCTCCCCTCCCCTCGGGATACTCTCCCCTCCCCTCCCCCCGGGACACTCTCCACTCCCCTCCCCCTGAGACACTCTTCCCTCCCCCCGGGACACTCTCCCCTCCCCCGGGGACACTCCCCCTCCCCAGGGACACTCTCCCATCCCCCCAGGACGCTCTCCCCTCCCCCCGGGACACTCTCCCCTCGCCTCGGGACACTCTCCCCTCCCCTCCCCCTGGGACACTCTCCATATCCCCTCGGGACACTCTCCCCTCCCCTCCCCTCGGGACACTATCCCCTCCCCTACCCTCCCCTCGGGATAGTCTCCCCTCCCCTCCCCCCGGGACACTCTCCTCTCTCCTCCCCCTGAGACACTCTCCCCTCCCCCCGGGACACACTCCCCTCCCCTCCCCTCGGGACACTCTCCCCTCTCCCCGAGACACTCTACCCTCCCCCCGGGACACTCCCCCCTCCCCCCGGGACACTCTCCCCTCCCCCCAGGACACTCTCCCCTCCCCCCGGGACACTCTCCCCTCCCCTCGGGACATTCTCCCCTTCCCTCCCCCTGGGACACTCTCCATATCCCCTCGGGACACTCTCCCCTCCCCTCCCCCCGGGACACTCTCCCGTCCCCCCGGGACACACTCCCCTCCCCTCCCCCCGCAACACACTCCCCTCCCCTCGAGACACTCTCCCGTCCACTCCCCCCGAGACACTCTCCCCTCCCCTCCCCCCGAGACACTCTCCCCTCGCCCCGAGACACTCTCCCCTCCCCCCGAGACACTCTCCCCTCCCCCTGAGACACTCTCCCCTCCCCCCGAGACACTCTCCCCTCCCCCGAGACACTCTCCCCTCCCCCCGAGACACTCTCCCCTCCCCCTGAGACACTCTACCCTCCCCCCTAGACACTCTCCCTTCTTCCCGAGACACTCTCCGCTCCCCCCGAGACACTCTCCCCTCCCCCCGAGAAACACTCCCCTCCCCCCGAGACACTCTCCCCTTCCGCCGAGACACTCTCCCCTCCACCCGAGACACTCTCCCCTCCCCCGAGACACTCTCCCCTCCTCCCGAGACACTCTCCCCTTCCCCCTGGACACTCCCCCTTCCCCCCGGGACATTCTCCCCTCCCCCCGGGACACTCTCCCCTCTCCCCGGGACACTCTCCCCTCCCCTCCCCTCAGGACACTCTCCCCTCCCCCCGGGACAATCTCCCCTCCGCCCGTGACACTCTCCCCTCCCCCCGGGACACTCTCCCCTTCCCTCGGGACATTCTACCCTCCCCTCGGGACACTCTCCCCTCCCCCTGGGACACTTTCCCCTCCCCTGGGGCACTCTCCCCTCCCCCTGAGACACTCTCCCCCTCCCCCCGGGACACTCTCCCCTTCCCTCGGGACACTCTCCCCTCCCCTCCGGACACTCTCCCCTACCCCTGGGACACTTTCCCCTCCCCTGGGGCACTCTCCCCTCCCCCTGAGACACTCTCCCCTCCCCCCGGGACACTCTCCCCTCCCTGAGACACTCTCCCCTCCCCCCGGGAGACTCTCCCCTCCCCCTGAGACACTCTCCCCTCCCCTCCGGACACTCTCCCCTCCACCTGGGACACTTTCCCCTCCCCCGGGACACTCTCCCCTCCGCTCCCCTCGGGACACTCTCCCATCCCCCCGGGACACTCTCACCTGCCCTCCCCTCGGGACACTCTCCCCTCCCCCCGGGACATTCTCCCCTCCCCTCGGGACACTCTCCCCTCACCCCGGGACACAGTCCCTTCCCTCCGGGACACTCTCCCCTGCCCCCGGGACAATCTCCCCTCCGCCCGGGACACTCTCCCCTTCCCTCGGTACATTCTCCCCTCCCCTCGGGACACTCTCCCCTCGGGACACTCTCCCCTCCCCTCGGGAAACTCTCCCCTCATCTCCGGACACTCTCCCCTCCCCCTGGGACACTTTCCCCTCGCCTGGGGCACTCTCCCCTCCCCCTGGGACACTCTCCCCTTCCCTCGGTACATTCTCCCCTCCCCTCGGGACACTCTCCCCTCGGGACACTCTCCCCTCCCCTCGGGAAACTCTCCCCTCATCTCCGGACACTCTCCCCTCCCCCTGGGACACTTTCCCCTCGCCTGGGGCACTCTCCCCTCCCCCTGAGACACTCTCCCCTCCCCCCGGGACACTCTCCCCTCCCCTCCCCCTGAGACACTCTCCCCTCCCCCTGAGACACTCTCCCCTCCCCTCCCCCGGGACACTCTCCCCTCCCCTCCCCCCGGGACACTCTCGCCTCCCCCTGCGAGACTCTCCCCTCCCCCTGAGACACTCTCCCCTCCCCTTGGGGCACTCTCCCATCCCCCCGGGACACTCTCCCCTCCCCACGGGACACTCTCCCCTCCCCCCGGGACACTCTCACCTGCCCTCCCCTCGGGACACTCTCCCCTCCCCCCGAGAAACTCTCCCCTCCCCCCGAGACACTCTCCTCTCCCCCCGAGACATTTTCCCCTCCCCCTGAGACATTCTCCCCTCCCCCTGAGAAACTCTCCCCTCCCCCTGAGACACTCTCCCCTCCCCCAGGGACACTCTCCCCTGCCCTCCCCTCGGGTTATTCTCCCCTCCCCCCGATACATTATCCCCTCCCCCCGGGACACTCTCCCCTCCCCCTACGTGACAACCACCCCTCCCCTCCACTCGGGACACTCTCCCCTCCCCCCGAGACACTCTCCCCTACCCCCGGGACACTCTCCCCTCCCCCCGGGACACTCTCCCCTACCCACCGACACACACACCCCTCCGCCCGGGACACTCCCCTCCCCCCGGGACATTCTCCCCTCCCCCCGGGACACTCTCCCCTTCCCCCCGGGACTCTCTCCCCTCCCCTCCCCTCGGGACACTCTCCCCTCCCCCAGAGACACTCTCCCCTCCCCCCGAGACACTCTCCTCTCCCCCCGGGACACTCTCCCCTCCCCCCGAGACACTCTCCCCTCCCCCCGGGACACACTCCCCTCCCCCCAGGACACTCTCCCCTCCCCCAGAGACACTCTCCCCTCCCCCCGAGACACTCTCCCCTCCCCCCGAGACACTCTCCCCTCCCCCAGAGACACTCTCCCCTCCCCCCGAGACACTCTCCCCTCCCCCCGGGACACTCTCCCCTCCCCCCCGGGACTCTCTCCCCTCCCCTCCCCTCGGGACACTCTCCCCTCCCCCCGGGACACACTTCCCTCCCCCCAGGACACTCTCCCCTCCCCCAGAGACACTCTCCCCTCCCCCCCGGGACTCCCTCCCCTCCTCTCCCCCCGGGACACTCTCCCCTCCCCCCGGGACTCTCTCCCCTCCTCTCCCCCCGGGACACTCTCCCCTCCCCCCGGAACACACTCCCCTCCCCCCAGGACACTCTCCCCTCCCCCAGAGACACTCTCCCCTCCCCCCGAGACACTCTCCCCTCCCCCCGAGACACTCTCCCCTCCCCCAGAGACACTCTCCCCTCCCCCCGAGACACTCTCCCCTCCCCCCGGGACACTCTCCCCTCCCCCCCGGGACTCTCTCCCCTCCCCTCCCCTCGGGACACTCTCCCCTCCCCCAGAGACACTCTCCCCTCCCCTCGGGACACTCTCCCCTACCCCAGAGACACTCTCCCCTCCCCCCGGGACACTCTCCCCTCCCCGCAGGACACTCTCCCCTCCCACTGAGACATTCTCCCCTCCCCCTGCGACACTCTCCTCACCCCCTGAGACACTCTCCTCTCCCCCTGAGACACTCTCCCCTCCCCCTGAGACACTCTCCCCACCCCCCGGGACACTCTCCCCTCCCCTCGGGACACTCTCCCCTCCCCCCGGGACACTCACCCCTCCCCCCGGGACACTCTCCCCTCCCCCCGGGTACTCTCCCCTCCCCCCGGGACACTCTCCCCTCCCCCCGAGACACTCTTCCCTCCCCCTGAGACATTCTCCCCTCGCCCTGAGACACTCTCCCCTCCCCCTGAGACACTCTCCCCTCCCCCTGAGACACTCTCCCCACCCCCTGAGACACTCTCCCCACCCCCTGAGACACTCTCCCCTCCCACTGAGACACTCTCCCCTCCCCCCGGGACACTCTCCCCTCACCTCCCCCTGGGACACTCTCCCCACCCCCTGAGACACTCTCCCCTCCCCCCGGGACACTCTCCCCTCCCCTCACCCTGGGACACTCTCCCCTCCCCCCGGGACACTCTCCCCTCCCCTCCCCCTGAGACACTCTCCCCTCCCCCTGAGACACTCTCCCCTCCCCCCGAGACACTCTCCCCTCCCCTCCGCCTGGGACACTCTCCCCACCCCCTGAGACACTCTCCCCTCCCCCTGAGACACTCTCCCCCCCCCTGAGACAATCTCCCCTCCCCTCCGCCTGGGACACACTCCCCACCCCCTGAGACACCCTCCCCTCCCCCTGGGACACTCTCCCCACCCCCTGAGACACTCTCCCCTCCCCCTGAGACACTCTCCCCTCCCCCCGGGACACTCTCCCCTCCCCTCCCCCTGAAACACTCTCCCCTCCCCCTGAGACACTCTCCCCTCCCCCCGAGACACTCTCCCCTCCCCTCCGCCTGGGACACTCTCCCCACCCCCTGAGACACTCTCCCCACCCGCTGAGACACTCTCCCCGCCTCCCGGGACACTCTCCCCTCCCCTCCCCCTGAGACACTCTCCCCTCCCCTCGGGACACTCTCCCCTCCCCCCGGGACACTCTCCCCTCCCCCAGAGACATTCTCCCCTCCCCCCGAGACACTCTCCTCTCCCGTCCCCCCGGGACACACTCCCCTCCCCTCCCCCCGCAACACACTCCCCTCCCCCCGAGACAATCTCCCCTCCACTCCACCCGCGACACTCTCCCCTCCCATCCACCCGAGACACTCTCCCCTCGCCCCGAGACACTCTCCCCTCCCCCCGAGACACTCTCCCCTCCCCCTGAGACACTCTCCCCTCCCCACGAGACACTCTCCCCTCCCCCCTAGACACTCTCCCTTCCCCCCGAGACACTCTCCCCTCCCCCCGAGACACTCTCCCCTCCCCCTGAGACACTCTCCCTTCCCCCCGAGACACTCTCCGCTCCCCCCGAGACACTCTCCCCTCCCCCCTAGACACTCTCCCTTCCCCCCGAGACACTCTCCGCTCCCCCCTAGACTCTCTCCCTTCCCCCCGAGACACTCTCCGCTCCCCCCGAGACACTCTCCGCTCCCCCCGAGACACTCTCCGCTCCCCCCGAGACACTCTCCGCTCTCCCCGAGACACTCTCCCCTCCCCCGAGACACTCTCCCCTCCCCCTGAGACACTCTCCCCTCCCCCCGGGACACTCTCCCCACCCCCTGAGACACTCTCCCCTCCCCCTGAGACACTCTCACCTCCCCCCGGGACACTCTCCGCTCCCCTCCCCCTGAGACACTCTCCCCTCCCCCTGAGACACTCTCCCCTCCCCCCGGGACACTCTCCCCTCCCCTCCACCTGGGACACTCTCCCCACCCGCTGAGACACTCTCCCCCCCCCCCCCCGGGACACTCTCCCCTCCCCTCCCCCTGAGACACTCTCCCCTCCCCTCGGGACACTCTCCCCTCGCCCCGGGACACTCTCTCCTCCCCCCGCAACACACTCACCTCCCCCCGAGACAATCTCCCCTCCACTCCCCCCGAGTCACTCTCCCCTCCCCTCCCCCCGAGACACTCTCCCCTCCCCCCGAGACACTCTCCCCTCCCCCTGAGACACTCACCCCTCCCCCCGAGACATTCTCCCCTCCCCCCTAGACACTCTCCCTTCCCCCCGAGACACTCTCCGCTCCCCTCCCCCCGGGACACTCTCGCCTCCCCCCGCGAGACTCTCCCCTCCCCCTGAGACACTCTCCCCTCCCCTTGGGGCACTCTCCCATCCCCCCGGGACACTCTCCCCTCCCCATGGGACACTCTCCCCTCCCCCCGGGACACTCTCACCTGCCCTCCCCTCGGGACACTCTCCCCTCCCCCCGAGAAACTCTCCCCTCCCCCCGAGACACTCTCCTCTCCCCCCGAGACATTTTCCCCTCCCCCTGAGACATTCTCCCCTCCCCCTGAGAAACTCTCCCCTCCCCCCGAGACACTCTCCTCTCCCCCCGGGACACTCTCCCCTGCCCTCCCCTCGGGTTATTCTCCCCTCCCCCCGATACATTATCCCCTCCCCCCGGGACACTCTCCCCTCCCCCTACGTGACAACCACCCCTCCCCTCCACTCGGGACACTCTCCCCTCCCCCCGAGACACTCTCCCCTACCCCCGGGACACTCTCCCCTCCCCCCGGGACACTCTCCCCTACCCACCGACACACACACCCCTCCGCCCGGGACACTCCCCTCCCCCCGGGATATTCTCCCCTCCCCCCGGGACACTCTCCCCTCCCCCCCGGGACTCTCTCCCCTCCCCTCCCCTCGGGACACTCTCCCCTCCCCCAGAGACACTCTCCCCTCCCCCCGAGACACTCTCCCCTCCCCCCGGGACACTCTCCCCTCCCCCCGGGACACACTCCCCTCCCCCCAGGACACTCTCCCCTCCCCCAGAGACACTCTCCCCTCCCCCCGAGACACTCTCCCCTCCCCCCGAGACACTCTCCCCTCCCCCAGAGACACTCTACCCTCCCCCCGAGACACTCTCCCCTCCCCCCGGGACACTCTCCCCTCCCCCCCGGGACTCTCTCCCCTCGGGACACTCTCCCCTCCCCCAGAGACACTCTCCCCTCCCCTCGGGACACTCTCCCCTCCCCCAGAGACACTCTCCCCTCCACCCGGGACACTCTCCCCTCCCCCCGGGACACTCACCCCTCCCACTGAGACATTCTCCCCTCCCCCTGCGACACTCTCCCCACCCCCTGAGACACTCTCCCCTCCCCCTGAGACACTCTCCCCTCCCCCTGAGACACTCTCCCCACCCCCCGGGACACTCTCCCCTCCCCTCGGGACACTCTCCCCTCCCCCCGGGACACTCTCCCCTCCCCCCGGGACACTCTCCCCTCCCCCCGGGTACTCTCCCCTCCCCCCGGGACACTCTCCCCTCCCCCCGAGACACTCTCCCCTCCCCCTGAGACATTCTCCCCTCCCCCTGAGACACTCTCCCCTCCCCCTGAGACACTCTCCCCTCCCCCTGAGACACTCTCCCCACCCCCTGAGACACTCTCCCCACCCCCTGAGACACTCTCCCCTCCGACTGAGACACTCTCCCCTCCCCCCGGGACACTCTCCCCTCCCCTCCCCCTGGGACACTCTCCCCACCCCCTGAGACACTCTCCCCTCCCTCCGGGACACTCTCCCCTCCCCTCACCCTGGGACACTCTCCCCTCCCCCCGGGACACTCTCCCCTCCCCTCCCCCTGAGACACTCTCCCCTCCCCCTGAGACACTCTCCCCTCCCCCCGAGACACTCTCCCCTCCCCTCCGCCTGGGACACTCTCCCCACCCCCTGAGACACTCTCCCCTCCCCCTGAGACACTCTCCCCCCCCCGAGACAATCTCCCCTCCCCCTGGGACACTCTCCCCACCCCCTGAGACACTCTCCCCTCATCCTGAGACACTCTCCCCTCCCCCTGGGACACTCTCCCCACCCCCTGAGACACTCTCCCCTCCCCCTGAGACACTCTCCCCTCCCCCCGGGACACTCTCCCCTACCCTGAGACACTCTCCCCTCCCCCCGGGACACTCTACCCTCCCCCTGAGACACTCTCCCCTCCCCTTGGGGCACTCTCCCATCCCCCCGGGACACTCTCCCCACCATCCGGGACACTCTCCCCTCCCCACTGGACACTCTCCCCTCCCCCCGGGACACTCTCACCTGCCCTCCCCTCGGGACACTCTCCCCTCCCCCCGGGACACTCTCCCCTCCCCCCGGGACACTCTCCCCTCCACCCGGGACACTCTCCCCTGCCCTCCCCTCGGGACACTCTCCCCTGCACTCGGGACACTCTCCCCTCCCCCCGAGACACTCTCCCCTCCCCCCGGGACACTCTCCCCTCCCCCCGGGACACTCTCCCCTACCCACCGACACACACACCCCTCCGCCCGGGACACTCCCCTCCCCCCGGGACATTCTCGCCTTCCCCCGGGACACTCTCCCCTCACCTCGGGACACTCTCCACTCCCCCAGAGACACTCTCCCCTCCCCCCGAGACACTCTCCCCTCCCCCCAGGACACTCTCCCCTCCCCCCGAAACACTCTCCCCACCCCCTGAGACACTCTCCCCTCCCCCTGAGACACTCTCCCCTCCCCCTGAGATACTCTCCCCGCCCCCTGAGACACTCTCCCCACCCCCTGAGACACTCTCCCCTCCCCCCGTGACACTCTCCCCTCCCCCCGGGACACTCTCCCCTCCCCTCGGGACACTCTCCCCTCCCCCCGGGACACTCTCCCCTCCCCCCGGGACAATCTCCCCTCCCCCTGAGACACTCTCCCCTCCCCCTGAGATACTCTCCCCGCCCCCTGAGACACTCTCCCCACCCCCTGAGACACTCTCCCCTCCCCCCGTGACACTCTCCCCTCCCCCCGGGACACTCTCCCCTCCCCTCGGGACACTCTCCCCTCCCCCCGGGACACTCTCCCCTCCCCCCGGGACAATCTCCCCTCCCCCTGAGACACTCTCCCCGCCCCCTGAGACACTCTCCCCTCCCCCCGAGACACTCTCCCCTCCCCTCCGCCTGGGACACTCTCCCCACCCCCTGAGACACTCTCCCCACCCGCTGAGACACTCTCCCCGCCTCCCGGGACACTCTCCCCTCCCCTCCCCCTGAGACACTCTCCCCTCCCCTCGGGACACTCTCCCCTCCCCCCGGGACACTCTCCCCTCCCCCAGAGACATTCTCCCCTCCCCCCGAGACACTCTCCTCTCCCGTCCCCCCGGGACACACTCCCCTCCCCTCCCCCCGCAACACACTCCCCTCCCCCCGAGACAATCTCCCCTCCACTCCACCCGCGACACTCTCCCCTCCCATCCACCCGAGACACTCTCCCCTCGCCCCGAGACACTCTCCCCTCCCCCCGAGACACTCTCCCCTCCCCCTGAGACACTCTCCCCTCCCCACGAGACACTCTCCCCTCCCCCCTAGACACTCTCCCTTCCCCCCGAGACACTCTCCCCTCCCCCCGAGACACTCTCCCCTCCCCCTGAGACACTCTCCCTTCCCCCCGAGACACTCTCCGCTCCCCCCGAGACACTCTCCCCTCCCCCCTAGACACTCTCCCTTCCCCCCGAGACACTCTCCGCTCCCCCCTAGACTCTCTCCCTTCCCCCCGAGACACTCTCCGCTCCCCCCGAGACACTCTCCGCTCCCCCCGAGACACTCTCCGCTCCCCCCGAGACACTCTCCGCTCTCCCCGAGACACTCTCCCCTCCCCCGAGACACTCTCCCCTCCCCCTGAGACACTCTCCCCTCCCCCCGGGACACTCTCCCCACCCCCTGAGACACTCTCCCCTCCCCCTGAGACACTCTCACCTCCCCCCGGGACACTCTCCGCTCCCCTCCCCCTGAGACACTCTCCCCTCCCCCTGAGACACTCTCCCCTCCCCCCGGGACACTCTCCCCTCCCCTCCACCTGGGACACTCTCCCCACCCGCTGAGACACTCTCCCCCCCCCCCCCCGGGACACTCTCCCCTCCCCTCCCCCTGAGACACTCTCCCCTCCCCTCGGGACACTCTCCCCTCGCCCCGGGACACTCTCTCCTCCCCCCGCAACACACTCACCTCCCCCCGAGACAATCTCCCCTCCACTCCCCCCGAGTCACTCTCCCCTCCCCTCCCCCCGAGACACTCTCCCCTCCCCCCGAGACACTCTCCCCTCCCCCTGAGACACTCACCCCTCCCCCCGAGACATTCTCCCCTCCCCCCTAGACACTCTCCCTTCCCCCCGAGACACTCTCCGCTCCCCTCCCCCCGGGACACTCTCGCCTCCCCCCGCGAGACTCTCCCCTCCCCCTGAGACACTCTCCCCTCCCCTTGGGGCACTCTCCCATCCCCCCGGGACACTCTCCCCTCCCCATGGGACACTCTCCCCTCCCCCCGGGACACTCTCACCTGCCCTCCCCTCGGGACACTCTCCCCTCCCCCCGAGAAACTCTCCCCTCCCCCCGAGACACTCTCCTCTCCCCCCGAGACATTTTCCCCTCCCCCTGAGACATTCTCCCCTCCCCCTGAGAAACTCTCCCCTCCCCCCGAGACACTCTCCTCTCCCCCCGGGACACTCTCCCCTGCCCTCCCCTCGGGTTATTCTCCCCTCCCCCCGATACATTATCCCCTCCCCCCGGGACACTCTCCCCTCCCCCTACGTGACAACCACCCCTCCCCTCCACTCGGGACACTCTCCCCTCCCCCCGAGACACTCTCCCCTACCCCCGGGACACTCTCCCCTCCCCCCGGGACACTCTCCCCTACCCACCGACACACACACCCCTCCGCCCGGGACACTCCCCTCCCCCCGGGATATTCTCCCCTCCCCCCGGGACACTCTCCCCTCCCCCCCGGGACTCTCTCCCCTCCCCTCCCCTCGGGACACTCTCCCCTCCCCCAGAGACACTCTCCCCTCCCCCCGAGACACTCTCCCCTCCCCCCGGGACACTCTCCCCTCCCCCCGGGACACACTCCCCTCCCCCCAGGACACTCTCCCCTCCCCCAGAGACACTCTCCCCTCCCCCCGAGACACTCTCCCCTCCCCCCGAGACACTCTCCCCTCCCCCAGAGACACTCTACCCTCCCCCCGAGACACTCTCCCCTCCCCCCGGGACACTCTCCCCTCCCCCCCGGGACTCTCTCCCCTCGGGACACTCTCCCCTCCCCCAGAGACACTCTCCCCTCCCCTCGGGACACTCTCCCCTCCCCCAGAGACACTCTCCCCTCCACCCGGGACACTCTCCCCTCCCCCCGGGACACTCACCCCTCCCACTGAGACATTCTCCCCTCCCCCTGCGACACTCTCCCCACCCCCTGAGACACTCTCCCCTCCCCCTGAGACACTCTCCCCTCCCCCTGAGACACTCTCCCCACCCCCCGGGACACTCTCCCCTCCCCTCGGGACACTCTCCCCTCCCCCCGGGACACTCTCCCCTCCCCCCGGGACACTCTCCCCTCCCCCCGGGTACTCTCCCCTCCCCCCGGGACACTCTCCCCTCCCCCCGAGACACTCTCCCCTCCCCCTGAGACATTCTCCCCTCCCCCTGAGACACTCTCCCCTCCCCCTGAGACACTCTCCCCTCCCCCTGAGACACTCTCCCCACCCCCTGAGACACTCTCCCCACCCCCTGAGACACTCTCCCCTCCGACTGAGACACTCTCCCCTCCCCCCGGGACACTCTCCCCTCCCCTCCCCCTGGGACACTCTCCCCACCCCCTGAGACACTCTCCCCTCCCTCCGGGACACTCTCCCCTCCCCTCACCCTGGGACACTCTCCCCTCCCCCCGGGACACTCTCCCCTCCCCTCCCCCTGAGACACTCTCCCCTCCCCCTGAGACACTCTCCCCTCCCCCCGAGACACTCTCCCCTCCCCTCCGCCTGGGACACTCTCCCCACCCCCTGAGACACTCTCCCCTCCCCCTGAGACACTCTCCCCCCCCCGAGACAATCTCCCCTCCCCCTGGGACACTCTCCCCACCCCCTGAGACACTCTCCCCTCATCCTGAGACACTCTCCCCTCCCCCTGGGACACTCTCCCCACCCCCTGAGACACTCTCCCCTCCCCCTGAGACACTCTCCCCTCCCCCCGGGACACTCTCCCCTACCCTCCCCCTGAAACACTCTCCCCTCCCCCTGAGACACTCTCCCCTCCCCCCGAGACACTCTCCCCTCCCCTCCGCCTGGGACATTCTCCCCTCCCCCCGAGACACTCTCCTCTCCCGTCCCCCCGGGACACACTCCCCTCCCCTCCCCCCGCAACACACTCCCCTCCCCCCGAGACAATCTCCCCTCCACTCCACCCGCGACACTCTCCCCTCCCATCCACCCGAGACACTCTCCCCTCGCCCCGAGACACTCTCCCCTCCCCCCGAGACACTCTCCCCTCCCCCTGAGACACTCTCCCTTCCCCCCGAGACACTCTCCGCTCCCCCCGAGACAGTCTCCGCTCTCCCCGAGACACTCTCCCCTCCCCCGAGACACTCTCCCCTCCCCCTGAGACACTCTCCCCTCCCCCCGGGACACTCTCCCCTCCCCTCCCCCTGGGACACTCTCCCCTCCCCCTGAGACACTCTCACCTCCCCCTGAGACACTCTCCGCTCCCCTCACCCTGGGACACTCTCCCCTCCCCCCGGGACACTCTCCCCTCCCCTCCCCCTGGGACACTCTCCCCACCCCCAGGGACACTCTCCGCTCCCCTCACCCTGGGACACTCTCCCCTCCCCCCGGGACACTCTCCCCTCCCCTCCCCCTGAGACACTCTCCCCTCCCCCTGAGACACTCTCCCCTCCCCCGGGGACACTCTCCCCTCCCCTCCGTCTGGGACACTCTCCCCTCCCCCTGAGACACTCCCCCCCCCCCCCCGGGACACTCTCCCCTCCCCTCCCCCTGAGACACTCTCCCCTCCCCTCGGGACACTCTCCCCTCGCCCCGGGACACTCTCCCCTCCCCCCGCAACACACTCACCTCCCCCCGAGACAATCTCCCCTCCACTCCCCCCGAGTCACTCTCCCCTCCCCTCCCCCCGAGACACTCTCCCCTCGCCCCGAGACACTCTCCCCTCCCACCGAGACACTCTCCCCTCCCCCTGAGACACTCACCCCTCCCCCCGAGACATTCTCCCCTCCCCCCTAGACACTCTCCCTTCCCCCCGAGACACTCTCCGCTCCCCCCGAGACACTCTCCCCTCCACCCGAGACACTCTCCCCTCCCCCGAGACACTCTCCCCTCCTCCCGAGACACTCTCCCCTCCCCTCCCCTCGGGACACTCTCCCCACCCCCCGGGACAGTCTCCCTTCCCCCTTGGACATTCTCCCCTCCCCCCGGGACACTCTCCCCTCCCCCCGGGACACTCTCCCCTCCCCTCCCCTCGGGACACTCTCCCCACCCCCCGGGACAATCTCCCCTCCGCCCGGGACACTCTCCCCTTCCCTCGGGACATTCTACCCTCCCCTCGGGACACTCTCCCCTCGGGACACTCTTCCCACCCCTCCGGACACTCTCCCCTCACCATGGGACACTTTCCCCTCCCCTGGGGCACTCTCCCCTCCCCCTGAGACACTCTCCCCTCCCCCCGGGACACTCTCCCCTACCCTGAGACACTCTCCCCTCCCCCCGGGACACTCTACCCTCCCCCTGAGACACTCTCCCCTCCCCTTGGGGCACTCTCCCATCCCCCCGGGACACTCTCCCCACCATCCGGGACACTCTCCCCTCCCCACTGGACACTCTCCCCTCCCCCCGGGACACTCTCACCTGCCCTCCCCTCGGGACACTCTCCCCTCCCCCCGGGACACTCTCCCCTCCCCCCGGGACACTCTCCCCTCCACCCGGGACACTCTCCCCTGCCCTCCCCTCGGGACACTCTCCCCTGCACTCGGGACACTCTCCCCTCCCCCCGAGACACTCTCCCCTCCCCCCGGGACACTCTCCCCTCCCCCCGGGACACTCTCCCCTACCCACCGACACACACACCCCTCCGCCCGGGACACTCCCCTCCCCCCGGGACATTCTCGCCTTCCCCCGGGACACTCTCCCCTCACCTCGGGACACTCTCCACTCCCCCAGAGACACTCTCCCCTCCCCCCGAGACACTCTCCCCTCCCCCCAGGACACTCTCCCCTCCCCCCGAAACACTCTCCCCACCCCCTGAGACACTCTCCCCTCCCCCTGAGACACTCTCCCCTCCCCCTGAGATACTCTCCCCGCCCCCTGAGACACTCTCCCCACCCCCTGAGACACTCTCCCCTCCCCCCGTGACACTCTCCCCTCCCCCCGGGACACTCTCCCCTCCCCTCGGGACACTCTCCCCTCCCCCCGGGACACTCTCCCCTCCCCCCGGGACAATCTCCCCTCCCCCTGAGACACTCTCCCCTCCCCCTGAGATACTCTCCCCGCCCCCTGAGACACTCTCCCCACCCCCTGAGACACTCTCCCCTCCCCCCGTGACACTCTCCCCTCCCCCCGGGACACTCTCCCCTCCCCTCGGGACACTCTCCCCTCCCCCCGGGACACTCTCCCCTCCCCCCGGGACAATCTCCCCTCCCCCTGAGACACTCTCCCCGCCCCCTGAGACACTCTCCCCACCCCCTGAGACACTCTCCCCTCCCCCCGGGACACTCTCCCCTCCCCTCGGGACACTCTCCCCTCCCCCCGGGACACTCTCCCCTCCCCCCGGGACAATCTCCCCTCCCCCTGAGATACTCTCCCCGCCCCCTGAGACACTCTCCCCACCCCCTGAGACACTCTCCCCTCCACACGAGACACTCTCCCCTCCCCATGGGGCACTCTCCCATCCCCCCGGGACACTCTCCCCTCCCCATGGGACACTCTCCCCTCCCCCCGGGACACTCTCACCTGCCCTCCCCTCGGGACACTCTCCCCTCCCCCCGAGAAACTCTCCCCTCCCCCCGAGACACTCTCCTCTCCCCCCGGGACACTCTCCCCTGCCCTCCCCTCGGGTTATTCTCCCCTCCCCCCGATACATTATCCCCTCCCCCCGGGACACTCTCCCCTCCCCCTACGTGACAACCACCCCTCCCCTCCACTCGGGACACTCTCCCCTCCCCCCGAGACACTCTCCCCTACCCCCGGGACACTCTCCCCTCCCCCCGGGACACTCTCCCCTACCCACCGACACACACACCCCTCCGCCCGGGACACTCCCCTCCCCCCGGGATATTCTCCCCTCCCCCCGGGACACTCTCCCCTCCCCCCCCGGGACTCTCTCCCCTCCCCTCCCCTCGGGACACTCTCCCCTCCCCCAGAGACACTCTCCCCTCCCCCCGAGACACTCTCCCCTCCCCCCGGGACACTCTCCCCTCCCCCCGGGACACACTCCCCTCCCCCCAGGACACTCTCCCCTCCCCCAGAGACACTCTCCCCTCCCCCCGAGACACTCTCCCCTCCCCCCGAGACACTCTCCCCTCCCCCAGAGACACTCTCCCCTCCCCCCGAGACACTCTCCCCTCCCCCCGGGACACTCTCCCCTCCCCCCCGGGACTCTCTCCCCTCGGGACACTCTCCCCTCCCCCAGAGACACTCTCCCCTCCCCTCGGGACACTCTCCCCTCCCCCAGAGACACTCTCCCCTCCCCCCGGGACACTCTCCCCTCCCCCCAGGACACTCTCCCCTCCCACTGAGACATTCTCCCCTCCCCCTGCGACACTCTCCCCACCCCCTGAGACACTCTCCCCTCCCCCTGAGACACTCTCCCCTCCCCCTGAGACACTCTCCCCACCCCCCGGGACACTCTCCCCTCCCCTCGGGACACTCTCCCCTCCCCCCGGGACACTCTCCCCTCCCCCCGGGACACTCTCCCCTCCCCCCGGGTACTCTCCCCTCCCCCCGAGACACTCTCCCCTCCCCCCGAGACACTCTCCCCTCCCCCTGAGACATTCTCCCCTCCCCCTGAGTCACTCTCCCCTCCCCCTGAGACACTCTCCCCTCCCCCTGAGACACTCTCCCCACCCCCTGAGACACTCTCCCCACCCCCTGAGACACTCTCCCCTCCCACTGAGACACTCTCCCCTCCCCCCGGGACACTCTCCCCTCCCCTCCCCCTGGGACACTCTCCCCACCCCCTGAGACACTCTCCCCTCCCTCCGGGACACTCTCCCCTCCCCTCACCCTGGGACACTCTCCCCTCCCCCCGGGACACTCTCCCCTCCCCTCCCCCTGAGACACTCTCCCCTCCACCTGAGACACTCTCCCCTCCCCCCGAGACACTCTCCCCTCCCCTCCGCCTGGGACACTCTCCCCACCCCCTGAGACACTCTCCCCTCCCCCTGAGACACTCTCCCCCCCCCTGAGACAATCTCCCCTCCCCTCCGCCTGGGACACACTCCCCACCCCCTGAGACACCCTCCCCTCCCCCTGGGACACTCTCCCCACCGCCTGAGACACTCTCCCCTCCCCCTGAGACACTCTCCCCTCCCCCCGGGACACTCTCCCCTCCCCTCCCCCTGAAACACTCTCCCCTCCCCCTGAGACACTCTCCCCTCCCCCCGAGACACGCTCCCCTCCCCTCCGCCTGGGACACTCTCCCCACCCCCTGAGACACTCTCCCCACCCGCTGAGACACTCTCCCCGCCTCCCGGGACATTCTCCCCTCCCCCCGAGACACTCTCCTCTCCCGTCCCCCCGGGACACACTCCCCTCCCCTCCCCCCGCAACACACTCCCCTCCCCCCGAGACAATCTCCCCTCCACTCCACCCGCGACACTCTCCCCTCCCATCCACCCGAGACACTCTCCCCTCGCCCCGAGACACTCTCCCCTCCCCCCGAGACACTCTCCCCTCCCCCTGAGACACTCTCCCCTCCCCCCGAGACACTCTCCCCTCCCCCCTAGACACTCTCCCTTCCCCCCGAGACACTCTCCGCTCCCCCCGAGACACTCTCCGCTCTCCCCGAGACACTCTCCCCTCCCCCGAGACACTCTCCCCTCCCCCTGAGACACTCTCCCCTCCCCCCGGGACACTCTCCCCTCCCCTCCCCCTGGGACACTCTCCCCACCCCCTGAGACACTCTCACCTCCCCCCGGGACACTCTCCCCTCCCCTCACCCTGGGACACTCTCCCCTCCCCCCGGGACACTCTCCCCTCCCCTCCCCCTGAGACACTCTCCCCTCCCCCTGAGACACTCTCCCCTCCCCCGGGGACACTCTCCCCTCCCCTCCCCCTGAGACACTCTCCCCTCACCCTGGGACACTCTCCCCTCCCCCCGGGACACTCTCCCCTCCCCTCCCCCTGAGACACTCTCCCCTCCCCCTGAGACACTCTCCCCTCCCCCGGGGACACTCTCCCCTCCCCTCCGTCTGGGACACTCTCCCCACCCCCTGAGACACTCTCCCCTCCCCCTGAGACACTCTCCCCTCCCCCCGGGACACTCTCCCCTCCCCTCCACCTGGGACACTCTCCCCACCCGCTGAGACACTCTCCCCCCCCCCCCGGGACACTCTCCCCTCCCCTCCCCCTGAGACACTCTCCCCTCCCCTCGGGACACTCTCCCCTCGCCCCGGGACACTCTCCCCTCCCCCCGCAACACACTCACCTCCCCCCGAGACAATCTCCCCTCCACTCCCCCCGAGTCACTCTCCCCTCCCCTCCCCCCGAGACACTCTCCCCTCGCCCCGAGACACTCTCCCCTCCCCCCGAGACACTCTCCCCTCCCCCTGAGACACTCACCCCTCCCCCCGAGACATTCTCCCCTCCCCCCTAGACACTCTCCCTTCCCCCCGAGACACTCTCCGCTCCCCCCGAGACACTCTCCCCTCCACCCGAGACACTCTCCCCTCCCCCGAGACACTCTCCCCTCCTCCCGAGACACTCTCCCCTACCCCCGGGACACTCTCCCCTCCCCCCGGGACAGTCTCCCTTCCCCTCCCCTCGGGACACTCTCCCCACCCCCCGGGACAATCTCCCCTCCGCCCGGGACACTCTCCCCTTCCCTCGGGACATTCTACCCTCCCCTCGGGACACTCTCCCCTCGGGACACTCTTCCCACCCCTCCGGACACTCTCCCCTCACCATGGGACACTTTCCCCTCCCCTGGGGCACTCTCCCCTCCCCCTGAGACACTCTCCCCTCCCCCCGGGACACTCTCCCCTACCCTGAGACACTCTCCCCTCCCCCCGGGACACTCTACCCTCCCCCTGAGACACTCTCCCCTCTCCTTGGGGCACTCTCCCATCCCCCCGGGACACTCTCCCCACCATCCGGGACACTCTCCCCTCCCCACTGGACACTCTCCCCTCCCCCCGGGACACTCTCACCTGCCCTCCCCTCGGGACACTCTCCCCTCCCCCCGGGACACTCTCCCCTCCCCCCGGGACACTCTCCCCTCCACCCGGGACACTCTCCCCTCCCCCCGGGACACTCTCACCTGCCCTCCCCTCGGGACACTCTCCCCTCCCCCCGGGACATTCTCCCCTCCCCCCGGGACACTCTCCCCTCCCCCCCGGGACAACCTCCCCTCCCCTGCACTCGGGACACTCTCCCCTCCCCCCGAGACACTCTCCCCTCCCCCCGGGACACTCTCCCCTCCCCCCGGGACACTCTCCCCTACCCACCGACACACACACCCCTCCTCCCGGGACACTCCCCTCCCCCCGGGACATTCTCGCCTTCCCCCGGGACACTCTCCCCTCCCCTCACCTCGGGACACTCTCCACTCCCCCAGAGACACTCTCCCCTCCCCCCGAGACACTCTCCCCTCCCCCCAGGACACTCTCCCCTCCCCCCGAAACACTCTCCCCACCCCCTGAGACACTCTCCCCTCCCCCTGAGACACTCTCCCCTCCCCCTGAGACACTCTCCCCTCCCCCTGAGACACTCTCCCCTCCCCCTGAGATACTCTCCCCGCCCCCTGAGACACTCTCCCCACCCTCTGAGACACTCTCCCCTCCATCTGAGACACTCTCCCCTCCCCCCGTGACACTCTCCCCTCCCCCAGAGACACTCTCCCCTCCCCCCGAGACACTCTCCCCTCCCCCCGGGACACTCTCCCCTCCCCCCCGGGACTCTCTCCCCTCGGGACACTCTCCCCTCCCCCAGAGACACTCTCCCCTCCCCTCGGGACACTCTCCCCTCCCCCAGAGACACTCTCCCCTCCCCCCGGGACACTCTCCCCTCCCCCCAGGACACTCTCCCCTCCCACTGAGACATTCTCCCCTCCCCCTGCGACACTCTCCCCACCCCCTGAGACACTCTCCCCTCCCCCTGAGACACTCTCCCCTCCCCCTGAGACACTCTCCCCACCCCCCGGGACACTCTCCCCTCCCCTCGGGACACTCTCCCCTCCCCCCGGGACACTCTCCCCTCCCCCCGGGACACTCTCCCCTCCCCCCGGGTACTCTCCCCTCCCCCCGAGACACTCTCCCCTCCCCCCGAGACACTCTCCCCTCCCCCTGAGACATTCTCCCCTCCCCCTGAGTCACTCTCCCCTCCCCCTGAGACACTCTCCCCTCCCCCTGAGACACTCTCCCCACCCCCTGAGACACTCTCCCCACCCCCTGAGACACTCTCCCCTCCCACTGAGACACTCTCCCCTCCCCCCGGGACACTCTCCCCTCCCCTCCCCCTGGGACACTCTCCCCACCCCCTGAGACACTCTCCCCTCCCTCCGGGACACTCTCCCCTCCCCTCACCCTGGGACACTCTCCCCTCCCCCCGGGACACTCTCCCCTCCCCTCCCCCTGAGACACTCTCCCCTCCACCTGAGACACTCTCCCCTCCCCCCGAGACACTCTCCCCTCCCCTCCGCCTGGGACACTCTCCCCACCCCCTGAGACACTCTCCCCTCCCCCTGAGACACTCTCCCCCCCCCTGAGACAATCTCCCCTCCCCTCCGCCTGGGACACACTCCCCACCCCCTGAGACACCCTCCCCTCCCCCTGGGACACTCTCCCCACCGCCTGAGACACTCTCCCCTCCCCCTGAGACACTCTCCCCTCCCCCCGGGACACTCTCCCCTCCCCTCCCCCTGAAACACTCTCCCCTCCCCCTGAGACACTCTCCCCTCCCCCCGAGACACGCTCCCCTCCCCTCCGCCTGGGACACTCTCCCCACCCCCTGAGACACTCTCCCCACCCGCTGAGACACTCTCCCCGCCTCCCGGGACACTCTCCCCTCCCCTCACCCTGGGACACTCTCCCCTCCCCCCGGGACACTCTCCCCTCCCCTCCCCCTGAGACACTCTCCCCTCCACCTGAGACACTCTCCCCTCCCCCCGAGACACTCTCCCCTCCCCTCCGCCTGGGACACTCTCCCCACCCCCTGAGACACTCTCCCCACCCCCTGAGACACTCTCCCCACCCGCTGAGACACTCTCCCCGCCTCCCGGGACATTCTCCCCTCCCCCCGAGACACTCTCCTCTCCCGTCCCCCCGGGACACACTCCCCTCCCCTCCCCCCGCAACACACTCCCCTCCCCCCGAGACAATCTCCCCTCCACTCCACCCGCGACACTCTCCCCTCCCATCCACCCGAGACACTCTCCCCTCGCCCCGAGACACTCTCCCCTCCCCCCGAGACACTCTCCCCTCCCCCTGAGACACTCTCCCCTCCCCCCGAGACACTCTCCCCTCCCCCCTAGACACTCTCCCTTCCCCCCGAGACACTCTCCGCTCCCCCCGAGACACTCTCCGCTCTCCCCGAGACACTCTCCCCTCCCCCGAGACACTCTCCCCTCCCCCTGAGACACTCTCCCCTCCCCCCGGGACACTCTCCCCTCCCCTCCCCCTGGGACACTCTCCCCACCCCCTGAGACACTCTCACCTCCCCCCGGGACACTCTCCCCTCCCCTCACCCTGGGACACTCTCCCCTCCCCCCGGGACACTCTCCCCTCCCCTCCCCCTGAGACACTCTCCCCTCCCCCTGAGACACTCTCCCCTCCCCCGGGGACACTCTCCCCTCCCCTCCCCCTGAGACACTCTCCCCTCACCCTGGGACACTCTCCCCTCCCCCCGGGACACTCTCCCCTCCCCTCCCCCTGAGACACTCTCCCCTCCCCCTGAGACACTCTCCCCTCCCCCGGGGACACTCTCCCCTCCCCTCCGTCTGGGACACTCTCCCCACCCCCTGAGACACTCTCCCCTCCCCCTGAGACACTCTCCCCTCCCCCCGGGACACTCTCCCCTCCCCTCCACCTGGGACACTCTCCCCACCCGCTGAGACACTCTCCCCCCCCCCCCGGGACACTCTCCCCTCCCCTCCCCCTGAGACACTCTCCCCTCCCCTCGGGACACTCTCCCCTCGCCCCGGGACACTCTCCCCTCCCCCCGCAACACACTCACCTCCCCCCGAGACAATCTCCCCTCCACTCCCCCCGAGTCACTCTCCCCTCCCCTCCCCCCGAGACACTCTCCCCTCGCCCCGAGACACTCTCCCCTCCCCCCGAGACACTCTCCCCTCCCCCTGAGACACTCACCCCTCCCCCCGAGACATTCTCCCCTCCCCCCTAGACACTCTCCCTTCCCCCCGAGACACTCTCCGCTCCCCCCGAGACACTCTCCCCTCCACCCGAGACACTCTCCCCTCCCCCGAGACACTCTCCCCTCCTCCCGAGACACTCTCCCCTACCCCCGGGACACTCTCCCCTCCCCCCGGGACAGTCTCCCTTCCCCTCCCCTCGGGACACTCTCCCCACCCCCCGGGACAATCTCCCCTCCGCCCGGGACACTCTCCCCTTCCCTCGGGACATTCTACCCTCCCCTCGGGACACTCTCCCCTCGGGACACTCTTCCCACCCCTCCGGACACTCTCCCCTCACCATGGGACACTTTCCCCTCCCCTGGGGCACTCTCCCCTCCCCCTGAGACACTCTCCCCTCCCCCCGGGACACTCTCCCCTACCCTGAGACACTCTCCCCTCCCCCCGGGACACTCTACCCTCCCCCTGAGACACTCTCCCCTCTCCTTGGGGCACTCTCCCATCCCCCCGGGACACTCTCCCCACCATCCGGGACACTCTCCCCTCCCCACTGGACACTCTCCCCTCCCCCCGGGACACTCTCACCTGCCCTCCCCTCGGGACACTCTCCCCTCCCCCCGGGACACTCTCCCCTCCCCCCGGGACACTCTCCCCTCCACCCGGGACACTCTCCCCTCCCCCCGGGACACTCTCACCTGCCCTCCCCTCGGGACACTCTCCCCTCCCCCCGGGACATTCTCCCCTCCCCCCGGGACACTCTCCCCTCCCCCCCGGGACAACCTCCCCTCCCCTGCACTCGGGACACTCTCCCCTCCCCCCGAGACACTCTCCCCTCCCCCCGGGACACTCTCCCCTCCCCCCGGGACACTCTCCCCTACCCACCGACACACACACCCCTCCTCCCGGGACACTCCCCTCCCCCCGGGACATTCTCGCCTTCCCCCGGGACACTCTCCCCTCCCCTCACCTCGGGACACTCTCCACTCCCCCAGAGACACTCTCCCCTCCCCCCGAGACACTCTCCCCTCCCCCCAGGACACTCTCCCCTCCCCCCGAAACACTCTCCCCACCCCCTGAGACACTCTCCCCTCCCCCTGAGACACTCTCCCCTCCCCCTGAGACACTCTCCCCTCCCCCTGAGACACTCTCCCCTCCCCCTGAGATACTCTCCCCGCCCCCTGAGACACTCTCCCCACCCTCTGAGACACTCTCCCCTCCATCTGAGACACTCTCCCCTCCCCCCGTGACACTCTCCCCTCCCCCCGGGACACTCTCCCCTCCCCTCGGGACACTCTCCCCTCCCCCCGGGACACTCTCCCCTCCCCCCGGGACAATCTCCCCTCCCCCTGAGACACTCTCCCCACCCCCTGAGACACTCTCCCCTCCCCCTGAGACACTCTCCCCTCCATCTGAGACACTCTCCCCTCCCCCCGAGACACTCTCCCCTCCCCCCGGGACATTCTCCCCTCCCCTCGGGACACTCTCCCCTCCCCCCGGGACACTCTCCCCTCCCCCCGGGACACTCTCCCCTACCCACCGACACACACACCCCTCCGCCCGGGACACTCCCCTCCCCCCGGGACATTCTCCCCTCCCCCCGGGACACTCTTCCCTCCCCCCCGGGACTCTCTCCCCTCCCCGTCCCTCGGGACACTCTCCCCTCCCCCAGAGACACTCTCCCCTCCCCCCGAGACACTCTCCCCTCCCCTCGGAACACTCTCCCCTACCCTCGGGACACACTCCTCTCCCCCCGGGACACTCTCACCTCCCCCCAGGACACTCTCCCCTCCCACTGAGACATTCTCCCCTCCCCCTGCGACACTCTCCCCACCCCCTGAGACACTCTCCCCTCCCCCCGGGACACTCTCCCCTCCCCTCCCCCTGAGACACTCTCCCCACCCCCTGAGACACTCTCCCATCCCCCCGGGACACTCTCCCCACCACCCGGGACACTCGCCCCACCCCATTGGACACTCTCCCCTCCCCCCGGGACAACCTCCCCTCCCCTGCACTCGGGACACTCTCCCCTCCCCCCGAGACACTCTCCCCACCCCCCGGGACACTCTCCCCTCCCCCCAGGACACTCTCCCCTCCCCCCCGGGACACTTTCCCCTCCCCCCGGGACACTCTCCCCTCCCCTCCCCTCGGGACACTCTCCACTCCCCCAGAGACACTCTCCCCTCCCCCCGAAACACTCTCCCCACCCCCCGAGACACTCTCCTCTCCCCATGAGACACTCTTCCCTCCCCCTGAGACATTCTCCCCTCCCCCTGCGACACTCTCCCCACCCCCTGAGACACTCTCCCCTCCCCCTGAGACACTCTCCCCTCCCCCAGAGACACTCTCCCCTCCATCTGAGACACTCTCCCCTCCCCCGAGACACTCTCCCCTCCCCCCGGGACACTCTCCCCTCCCCTCGGGACACTCTCCCCTCCCCCCGGGACACTCTCCCCTCCCCCCGGGACACTCTCCCCTCCCCCCGGGTCACTCTCCCCTCCCCCCGAGACGCTCTTCCCTCCCCCGAGACACTCTCCCCTCCCCCCGGGACACTCTCCCCTCCCCCCGGGACACTCTCCCCTCCCCCTGAGACACTCTCCCCGCCCCCTGAGACACTCTCCCCTCCCCCTGAGACACTCTCCCCTCCCCCTGAGACACTCTCCCCTCCATCTGAGACACTCTCCCCTCCCCCCGAGACACTCTCCCCTCCCCCCGGGACATTCTCCCCTCCCCTCGGGACACTCTCCCCTCCCCCCGGGACACAGTCCCTTCCCTCCGGGACACTCTCCCCTCCCCCCGGGACAATCTCCCCTCCGCCCGGGACACTCTCCCCTTCCCTCGGGACATTCTCACCTCCCCTCGGGACACTCTCCCCTCGGGACACTCTCCCCTCCCCTCGGGAAACTCTCCCCCCCCCTCCGGACACTCTCCCCTCCCCCTGGGACACTTTCCCCTCGCCTGGGGCACTCTCCCCTCCCCCTGAGACACTCTCCCCTCCCCCCGGGACACTCTCCCCTACCCTCCCCTCGGGACAGTCTCCCCATCCCCCGAGACACTCTCCCCTCCTCCCGGGACACTCTCCCCTCCCCTGAGACACTCTCCCCTCCCCTCCCCTGGGGCACTCTCCCCTCCCCCTGAGACACTCTCCCCTCCCCTCCCCCCGGGACACTCTCGCCTCCCCCCGCGAGACTCTCCGCTCCCCCTGAGACACTCTCCCCTCCCCTTGGGGCACTCTCCCATTCCCCCGGGACACTCTCCCCTCCCCACGGGAATCTCTCCACTCCCCCCGGGACACTCTCACCTGCCCTCCCCTCGGGACACTCTCCCCTCCCCCCGAGACACTCTCCCTCCCCCCGAGACACACTCCTCTCCCCCCGAGATAGTCTCCCCTCCCCCTGAGACATTCTCCCCTCCCCCTGAGACACTCTCCCCTCTCCCCGGGACACTCTCCCCTGCCCTCCCCTCGGGATATTCTCCCCTCCCCCCGGAACATTCTCCCCTCCCCCCGGGACACTCTCCCCTCCCCCTACGGGACAACCACCCCTCCCCATCCACTTGGGACATTATCCCCTCCCCCCGAGACACTCTCCCCTCCCCCCGGGACACTCTCCCCTCCCCCCGGGACACTCTCCCCAACCCACCGACACACACACCCCTCCGCCCGGGACACTCTCCTCCCCCCGGGACATTCTCCCCTCCCCCCGTGACACTCTTACCTCCCCCCCGGGACTCTCTCCCCTCCCTTCCCCTCGGGACACTCTCCCCTCCCCCAGAGACACTCTCCCCTCCCCCCGAGACACTCTCCCCTCCCCACGGGACACTCTCCCCTCCCCCCGGGACACTCTCCCCTCCCCTCCCCCCGGGACACTCTCCCCTCCCCTCCCCTCGGGACACTCTCCCCACCCCCCGGGACAATCTCCCCTCCGCCCGGGACACTCTCCCCTTCCCTCGGGACATTCTACCCTCCCCTCGCGACACTCTCCCCTCGGGACACTCTTCCCACCCCTCCGGACACTCTCCCCTCACCCTGGGACACTTTCCCCTCCCCTGGGGCACTCTCCCCTCCCCCTGAGACACTCTCCCCTCCCCCCGGGACACTCTACCCTCCCATCCCCCTGAGACACTCTCCCCTCCCCCCGGGACACTCTCCCCTACCCTGAGACACTCTCCCCTCCCCCCGGGACACTCTACCCTCCCCTCCCCCCGGGACACTCTCCCCTCCCCCCGGGAGACTCTCCCCTCCCCCTGAGACACTCTCCCCTCCCCCCGGGACACTCTACCCTCCCCTCCCCTTGGGGCACTCTCCCATCCCCCCGGGACACTCTCCCCACCATCCGGGACACTCTCCCCTCCCCACTGGACACTCTCCCCTCCCCCCGGGACACTCTCCCCTCCCCCCGGGACACTCTCCCCTCCCCCCGGGACACTCTCCCCTCCACCCGGGACACTCTCACCTGCCCTCCCCTCGGGACACTCTCCCCTCCCCCCGGGACACTCTCCCCTCCCCCCGGGACACTCTCCCCTCCCCCCGGGACACTCTCCCCTCCACCCGGGACACTCTCACCTGCCCTCCCCTCGGGACACTCTCCCCTCCCCCCGGGACATTCTCCCCACCCCCCGGGAGACTCTCCCCTCCCCCTGAGACACTCTCCCCTCCCCCCGGGACACTCTACCCTCCCCTCCCCTTGGGGCACTCTCCCATCCCCCCGGGACACTCTCCCCACCATCCGGGACACTCTCCCCTCCCCACTGGACACTCTCCCCTCCCCCCGGGACACTCTCCCCTCCCCCCGGGACACTCTCCCCTCCCCCCGGGACACTCTCCCCTCCACCCGGGACACTCTCACCTGCCCTCCCCTCGGGACACTCTCCCCTCCCCCCGAGACACTCTCCCCTCCCCCCGGGACACTCTCCCCTCCCCCCGGGACACTCTCCCCTACCCACCGACACACACACCCCTCCGCCCGGGACACTCCCCTCCCCCCGGGACATTCTCGCCTTCCCCCGGGACACTCTCCCCTCCCCCCCGGGACACTCTCCCCTCCCCCCGGGACATTCTCCCCTCCCCTCCCCTCGGGACACTCTCCACTCCCCCAGAGACAATCTCCCCTCCCCCCGAGACACTCTCCCCTCCCCCCAGGACACTCTCCCCTCCCCCCGAAACACTCTCCCCACCCCCCGAGACACTCTCCTCTCCCCATGAGACACTCTTCCCTCCCCCTGAGACATTCTCCCCTCTCCCTGCGACACTCTCCCCACCCCCTGAGACACTCTCCCCTCCCCCTGAGACACTCTCCCCTCCCCCTGAGACACTCTCCCCTCCCCCTGAGACACTCTCCCCTCCATCTGAGACACTCTCCCCTCCCCCCGAGACACTCTCCCCTCCCCCCGGGACACTCTCCCCTCCCCTCGGGACACTCTCCCCTCCCCCCGGGACACTCTCCCCTCCCCCCGGGACAATCTCCCCTCCCCCTGAGACACTCTCCCCACCCCCTGAGACACTCTCCCCTCCCCCTGAGACACTCTCCCCTCCCCCTGAGACACTCTCCCCTCCCCCTGAGACACTCTCCCCTCCATCTGAGACACTCTCCCCTCCCCCGAGACACTCTCCCCTCCCCCCGGGACACTCTCCCCTCCCCTCGGGACACTCTCCCCTCCCCCCGGGACACTCTCCCCTCCCCCCGGGACACTCTCCCCTCCCCGCGGGACACTCTCCCCTCCCCCCGAGACACTCTTCCCTCCCCCTGAGACATTCTCCCCTCCCCCTGAGACACTCTCCCCTCCCCCTGGGACACTCTCCCCTCCCCCCGGGACACTCTCCCCTCCCCCCGAGACACTCTTCCCTCCCCCTGAGACATTCTCCCCTCCCCCTGAGACACTCCCCCCGCCCCCTGAGACACACTCCCCTCCCCCTGAGACACTCTCCCCTCCCCCTGAGACACTCTCCCCTCCATCTGAGACACTCTCCCCTCCCCCCGAGACACTCTCCCCTCCCCCCGGGACATTCTCCCCTCCCCTCGGGACACTCTCCCCTCCCCCCGGGACACAGTCCCTTCCCTCCGGGACACTCTCCCCTCCCCCCGGGACAATCTCCCCTCCGCCCGGGACACTCTCCCCTTCCCTCGGGACATTCTCCCCTCCCCTCGGGACATTCTCCCCTCGGGACACTCTCCCCTCCCCTCGGGAAACTCTCCCATCCCCTCCGGACACTCTCCCCACCCCCTGGGACACTTTCCCCTCGCCTGGGGCACTCTCCCCTCCCCCTGAGACACTCTCCCCTCCCCCCGGGACACTCTCCCCTACCCTCCCCTCGGGACACTCTCCCCATCCCCCGAGACACTCTCCCCTCCCCCCGGGACACTCTCCCCTCCCCTGAGACACTCTCCCCTCCCCTCCCCTGGGGCACTCTCCCCTCCCCCTGAGACACTCTCCCCTCCCCCCGGGACACTGTCCCCTCCCCTGAGACACTCTCCCCTCCCCCCGGGACACTCTCCCCTCCCCTCCCCCCGGGACACTCTCGCCTCCCCCCGCGAGACTCTCCGCTCCCCCTGAGACACTCTCCCCTCCCCTTGGGGCACTCTCCCATTCCCCCGGGACACTCTCCCCTCCCCACGGGACACTCTCCCCTCCCCCCGGGACACTCTCACCTGCCCTCCCCTCGGGACACTCTCCCCTCCCCCCGAGACACTCTCCCTCCCCCCGAGACACACTCCTCTCCCCCCGAGACATTCTCCCCTCCCCCTGAGACACTCTCCCCTCCCCCTGAGACATTCTCCCCTCCCCCTGAGACACTCTCCCCTCCCCCTGAGACACTCTCCCCTCCCCCCGGGACACTCTCCCCTGCCCTCCCCTCGGGATATTCTCCCCTCCCCCCGGAACATTCTCCCCTCCCCCCGGGACACTCTCCCCTCCCCCTACGGGACAACCACCCCTCCCCTCCACTTGGGACACTATCCCCTCCCCCCGAGACACTCTCCCCTCCCCCCGGGACACTCTCCCCTCCCCCCGGGACACTCTCCCCAACCCACCGACACACACACCCCTCCGCCCGGGACACTCTCCTCCCCCCGGGACATTCTCCCCTCCCCCCGGGACACTCTTACCTCCCCCCCGGGACTCTCTCCCCTCCCCTCCCCTCGGGACACTCTCCCCTCCCTCAGAGACACTCTCCCCTCCCCCCGAGACACTCTCCCCTCCCCACGGGACACTCTCCCCTCCCCACGGGACACTCTCCCCACCCCCCGGGACAATCTCCCCTCCGACCGGGACACTCTCCCCTTCCCTCGGGACATTCTACCCTCCCCTCGGGACACTCTCCCCTCGGGACACTCTTCCCACCCCTCCGGACACTCTCCCCTCACCCTGGGACACTTTCCCCTCCCCTGGGGCACTCTCCCCTCCCCCTGAGACACTCTCCCCTCCCCTTGGGGCACTCTCCCATCCCCCCGGGACACTCTCCCCACCATCCGGGACACTCTCCCCTCCCCACTGGACACTCTCCCCTCCCCCCGGGACACTCTCACCTGCCCTCCCCTCGGGACACTCTCCCCTCCCCCCGGGACACTCTCCCCTCCCCTCCCCCCGGGACACTCTCCCCTCCCCTGAGACACTCTCCCCTCCCCTTGGGGCACTCTCCCATTCCCCCGGGACACTCTCCCCTCCCCACGGGACACTCTCCCCTCCCCCCGGGACACTCTCCCCTCCCCCCGGGACGCTCTCCCCTCCCCCCCGGGACACTCTCCCCTCCGCCCCGGGACACTTTCCCCTCCCCCCGGGGCACTCTCCCCTCCCCTCCCCCCGAGACACTCTCCCCTCCCCCCAGGACACTCTCCCCTCCCCCTGAAACACTCTCCCCTCCCCCCGGGGCACTCTCCCCTCCCCTCCCCCCAGGACACTCTCCTCTCCCCATGAGACACTCTTCCCTCCCCCTGCGACACTCTCCCCACCCCCTGAGACACTCTCCCCTCCCCCTGAGACACTCTCCCCTCCCCCTGAGACACTCTCCCCTCCCCCTGAGACACTCTCCCCTCCATCTGAGACACTCTCCCCTCCCCCCGAGACACTCTCCCCTCCCCCCGGGACACTCTCCCCTCCCCTCGGGACACTCTCCCCTCCCGCCGGGACACTCTCCCCTCCCCTCGGGACACTCTCCCCTCCCCCCGGGACACTCTCCCCTCCCCCCGGGACACTCTCCCCTCCCCCGGGGACACTCTCCCCTACCCACCGACACACACACCCCTCCGCCCGGGACACTCCCCTCCCCCCGGGACATTCTCCCCTCCCCTCGGGACACTCTTCCCTCCCCCCTGGGACTCTCTACCCTCCCCTCCCCTCGGGACACTTTCCCCTCCCCCCGGGACACTCTCCCCTCCCCCCGAGACACTCTCCCCTCCCCTCGGGACACTCTCCCCTCCCCCCCGGGACACTCTCCCCTCCGCCCCGGGACACTTTCCCCTCCCCCCGGGGCACTCTCCCCTCCCCTCCCCCCGAGACACTCTCCCCTCCCCCCAGGACACTCTCCCCTCCCCCTGAAACACTCTCCCCTCCCCCCGGGGCACTCTCCCCTCCCCTCCCCCCGGGGCACTCTCCCCTCCCCTCCCCCCGAGACACTCTCCCCTCCCCCCAGGACACTCTCCTCTCCCCATGAGACACTCTTCCCTCCCCCTGCGACACTCTCCCCACCCCCTGAGACACTCTCCCCTCCCCCTGAGACACTCTCCCCTCCATCTGAGACACTCTCCCCTCCCCCCGAGACACTCTCCCCTCCCCCCGGGACACTCTCCCCTCCCCTCGGGACACTCTCCCCTCCCCCCGGGACACTCTCCCCTCCCCTCGGGACACTCTCCCCTCCCCCCGGGACACTCTCCCCTCCCCCCGGGACACTCTCCCCTCCCCCGGGGACACTCTCCCCTACCCACCGACACACACACCCCTCCGCCCGGGACACTCCCCTCCCCCCGGGACATTCTCCCCTCCCCTCGGGACACTCTTCCCTCCCCCCTGGGACTCTCTACCCTCCCCTCCCCTCGGGACACTTTCCCCTCCCCCCGGGACACTCTCCCCTCCCCCCGAGACACTCTCCCCTCCCCTCGGGACACTCTCCCCTACCCTCGGGACACACTCCTCTCCCCCCGGGACAATCTCCCCTCCCACTGAGACATTCTCCCCTCCCCCTGCGACACTCTCCCCACCCCCTGAGACACTCTCCCCTCCCCCCGGGACACTCTCCCCTCCCCTCCCCCTGAGACACTCTCCCCTCCCCTTGGGACACTCTCCCATCCCCCCGGGACACTCTCCCCACCACCCGGGACACTCGCCCCTCCCCATTGGACACTCTCCCCTCCCCCCCGGGACAACCTCCCCTCCCCTGCACTCGGGACACTCTCCCCTCCCCCCGAGACACTCTCCCCTCCCCCCGGGACACTCTCCCCTCCCCCCGGGACACTCTCCCCTACCCACCGACACACACACCCCTTCGCCCGGGACACTCCCCTCCCCCCGGGACATTCTCCCCTCCCCCCGGGACACTCTCCCCTCCTCCCCGGGACACTCTCCCCTCCCCTCCCCTCGGGACACTCTCCACTCCCCCAGAGACACTCTCCCCTCCCCCCGAGACACTCTCCCCTCCCCCTGAGACACTTTCCCCTCCCCCCGGGACACTCTCCCCTCCCCTCCCCTCGGGACACTCTCCACTCCCCCAGAGACACTCTCCCCTCCCCCCGAGACACTCTCCCCTCCCCCTGAGACACTCTCCCCTCCCCTGATACACTCTCCCCTCCCCCCGGGACACTCTCCCCTCCCCCTGAGACACTCTCCCCTCCATCTGAGACACTCTCCCCTCCCCCCGAGACACTCTCCCCTCCCCCCGGGACATTCTCCCCTCCCCTCGGGACACTCTCCCCTCCCCCCGGGACACAGTCCCTTCCCTCCGGGACACTCTCCCCTCCCCCCGGGACAATCTCCCCTCCGCCCGGGACACTCTCCCCTTCCCTCGGGACATTCTCCCCTCCCCTCGGGACACTCTCCCCTCGGGACACTCTCCCCTCCCCCTGGGACACTTTCCCCTCGCCTGGGGCACTCTCCCCTCCCCCTGAGACACTCTCCCCTCCCCCCGGGACACTCTCCCCTCCCCTCCCCTGGGGCACTCTCCCCTCACCCTGAGACACTCTCCCCTCCCCCCGGGACACTCTCCCCTCCCCTGAGACACTCTCCCCTCCCCTCGGGACACTCTCCCCTCCCCTCCCCTCGGGACACTCTCGCCTCCCCCCGCGAGACTCTCCGCTCCCCCTGAGACACTCTCCCCTCCCCTTGGGGCACTCTCCCATTCCCCACGGGACACTCTCCCCTCCCCCCGGGACACTCTCACCTGCCCTCCCCTCGGGACACACTCCTCTCCCCCCGAGATATTCTCCCCTCCCCCTGAGACATTCTCCCCTCCCCCTGAGACACTCTCCCCTCCCCCTGAGACACTCTCCCCTCCCCCCGGGACACTCTCCCCTGCCCTCCCCCTGAGACACTCTCCCCTCCCCCCGGTACACTCTCCCCTCCCCCTACGGGACAACCACCCCTCCCCTCCACTTGGGACACTATCCCCTCCCCCCGAGACACTCTCCCCTCCCCCCGGGACACTCTCCCCTCCCCCCGGGACACTCTCCCCAACCCACCGACACACACACCCCTCCGCCCGGGACACTCTCCTCCCCCCGGGACATTCTCCCCTCCCCCCGGGACACTGTTACCTCCCCCCCGGGACTCTCTCCCCTCCCCTCCCCTCGGGACACTCTCCCCTCCCCCCGGGACACTCTCCCCTCCCCTCCCCCCGGGAAACTCTCCCCTCCCCTCCCCTCGGGACACTCTCCCCACCCCCCGGGACAATCTCCCCTCCGCCCGGGACACTCTCCCCTTCCCTCGGGACATTCTACCCTCCCCTCGGGACACTCTCCCCTCGGGACACTCTTCCCACCCCTCCGGACACTCTCCCCTCACCCTGGGACACTTTCCCCTCCCCTGGGGCACTCTCCCCTCCCCCTGAGACACTCTCCCCTCCCCGCGGGACACTCTCCCCTACCCTGAGACACTCTCCCCTCCCCCCGGGACACTCTACCCTCCCCTCCCCCCGGGACACTCTCCCCTCCCCCCGGGAGACTCTCCCCTCCCCCTGAGACACTCTCCCCTCCCCTTGGGGCACTCTCCCATCCCCCCGGGACACTCTCCCCACCATCCGGGACACTCTCCCCTCCCCACTGGACACTCTCCCCTCCCCCCGGGACACTCTCCCCTGCCCTCCCCTCGGGACACTCTCCCCTCCCCCCGGGACATTCTCCCCTCCCCCCGGGACACTCTCCCCTCCCCCCCGGGACAACCTCCCCTCCCCTGCACTCGGGACACTCTCCCCTCCCCCCGAGACACTCTCCCCTCCCCCCGGGACACTCTCCCCTCCCCCCGGGACACTCTCCCCTACCCACCGACACACACACCCCTCCGCCCGGGACACTCCCCTCCCCCCGGGACATTCTCGCCTTCCCCCGGGACACTCTTCCCTCCCCCTACGGGACAACCACCCCTCCCCTCCACTCGGGACACTCTCCCCTCCCCCCCGGGACACTTTCCCCTCCCCCCGGGACATTCTCCCCTCCCCTCCCCTCGGGACACTCTCCACTCCCCCAGAGACAATCTCCCCTCCCCCCGAGACACTCTCCCCTCCCCCCAGGACACTCTCCCCTCCCCCCGAAACACTCTCCCCACCCCCCGAGACACTCTCCTCTCCCCATGAGACACTCTTCCCTCCCCCTGAGACATTCTCCCCTCTCCCTGCGACACTCTCCCCACCCCCTGAGACACTCTCCCCTCCCCCTGAGACACTCTCCCCTCCCCCTGAGACACTCTCCCCTCCATCTGAGACACTCTCCCCTCCCCCCGAGACACTCTCCCCTCCCCCCGGGACACTCTCCCCTCCCCTCGGGACACTCTCCCCTCCCCCCGGGACACTCTCCCCTCCCCCCGGGACACTCTCCCCTCCCCCCGGGACAATCTCCCCTCCCCCTGAGACACTCTCCCCTCCCCCTGAGACACTCTCCCCTCCCCCTGAGACACTCTCCCCTCCATCTGAGACACTCTTCCCTCCCCCCGAGACACACTCCCCTCCCCCCGGGACATTCTCCCCTCCCCTCGGGACACTCTCCCCTCCCCCCGGGACACTCTCCCCTCCCCCCGGGACACTCTCCCCTCCCCTCGGGACACTCTCCCCTCCCCCCGGGACACTCTCCCCTCCCCCTGAGACACTCTCCCCACCCCCTGAGACACTCTCCCCTCCCCCTGAGACACTCTCCCCTCCCCCTGAGACACTCTCCCCTCCATCTGAGACACTCTCCCCTCCCCCCGAGACACACATCCCTCCGCCCGGGACACTCCCCTCCCCCCGGGACATTCTCCCCACCCCCCGGGACTCTCTCCCCTCCCCTCCCCTCGGGACACTCTCCCCTCCCCCAGAGACACTCTCCCCTCCCCCCGAGACACTCTCCCCTCCCCTCGGGACACTCTCCCCTACCCTCGGGACACACTCCTCTCCCCCCGGGACACTCTCCCCTCCCACTGAGACATTCTCCCCTCCCCCTGCGACACTCTCCCCACCCCCTGAGACACTCTCCCCTCCATCTGAGACACTCTCCCCTACCCACCGACACACACACCCCTCCGCCCGGGACACTCCCCTCCCCCCGGGACATTCTCCCCTCCCCCCGGGACACTCTCCCCTCCCCCCCGGGACACTTTCCCCTCCCCCCGGGACACTCTCCCCTCCCCTCCCCTCGGGACACTCTCCACTCCCCCAGAGACACTCTCCCCTCCCCCCGAGACACTCTCCCCTCCCCCCAGGACACTCTCCACTCCCCCCGAAACACTCTCCCCACCCCCCGAGACACTCTCCTCTCCCCATGAGACACTCTTCCCTCCCCCTGAGACATTCTCCCCTCCCCCTGCGACACTCTCCCCACCCCCTGAGACACTCTCCCCTCCCCCTGAGACACTCTCCCCTCCCCCTGAGACACTCTCCCCTCCATCTGAGACACTCTCCCCTCCCCCCGAGACACTCTCCCCTCCCCCCGGGACACTCTCCCCTCCCCTCGGGACACTCTCCCCTCCCCCCGGGACACTCTCCCCTCCCCCCGGGACACTCTCCCCTCCCCCCGGGACACTCTCCCCTCCCCTCGGGACACTCTCCCCTCCCCCCGGGACACAGTCCCTTCCCTCCGGGACACTCTCCCCTCCCCCAGGGACAATCTCCCCTCCGCCCGGGACACTCTCCCCTTCCCTCGGGACATTCTCCCCTCCCCTCGGGACACTCTCCCCTCGGGACACTCTCCCCTCCCCTCGGGAAACTCTCCCCTCCCCTCCGGACACTCTCCCCTCCCCCTGGGACACTTTCCCCTCGCCTGGGGCACTCTCCCCTCCCCCTGAGACACTCTCCCCTCCCCCCAGGACACTCTCCCCTACCCTCCCCTCGGGACACGCTCCCCACCCCCCGAGACACTCTCCCCTCCCCCCGGGACACTCTCCCCTCCCCACGGGACACTCTCCCCTCCCCCCGGGACACTCTCCCTCCCCCCGAGAGACACTCCTCTCCCCCCGAGATACTCTCCCCTCCCCCTGAGACATTCTCCCCTCCCCCTGAGACACTCTCCCCTCCCCCTGAGACACTCTCCCCTCCCCCCGGGACACTCTCCCCTGCCCTCCCCTCGGGATATTCTCCCCTCCCCCCGGAACATTCTCCCCTCCCCCCGGGACACTCTCCCCTCCCCCTGAGGCATTCTCCCCTCCCCCTGAGACATTCTCCCCTCCACTTGGGACACTATCCCCTCCCCCCGAGACACTCTCCCCTCCCCCCGGGACACTCTCCCCTCCCCCCGGGACACTCTTACCTCCCCCCCGGGACTCTCTCCCCTCCCCTCCCCTCGGGACACTCTCCCCTCCCCCAGAGACACTCTCCCCTCCCCCCGAGACACTCTCCCCTCCCCACGGGACACTCTCCCCTCCCCCCGGGACACTCTCCCCTCCCCTCCCCTCGGGACACTCTCCCCACCCCCCGGGACAATCTCCCCTCCGCCCGGAACACTCTCCCCTTCCCTAGGGACATTCTACCCTCCCCTCGGGACACTCTCCCCTCGGGACACTCTCCCCTCACCCTGGGACACTTTCCCCTCCCCTGGGGCACTCTCCCCTCCCCCTGATACACTCTCCCCTCCCCCCGGGACACTCTCCCGTCCCCTGAGACACTCTCCCCTCCCCCCGGGACACTCTCCCTTCCCCCCGGGAGACTCTCCCCTCCCTCTGAGACACTCTCCCCTCCCCTTGGGACACTCTCGCCTCACCACTGGACACTCTCCCCTCCCCCCAGGACACTCTAAACTGCCCTCCCCTCGGGACACTCTCCCCTCCCACAGGGACATTCTCCCCTCCCCCCGGGACACTCTCCCCTCCCCCCGGGACATTCTCCCCTCCCCCCGGGACACTCTCCCCTCCCCCCCGGGACAACCTCCCCTCCCCTGCACTCGGGACACTCTCCCCTCCCCCCGAGACACTCTCCCCTCCCCCCGGGACACTCTCCCCTCCCCCCGGGACACTCTCCCCTACCCACCGACACACACACCCCTCCGCCCGGGACACTCCCCTCCCCCCGGGACATTCTCCCCTTCCCCCGGGACACTCTCCCCTCCCCCCCGGGACACTTTCACCTCCCCCCGGGACACTCTCCCCTCCCCTCCCCTCGGGACACTCTCCACTCCCCCAGAGACACTCTCCCCTCCCCCCGAGACACTCTCCCCTCCCCCCAGGACACTCTCCCCTCCCCCCGAAACACTCTCCCCACCCCCCGAGACACTCTCCTCTCCCCATGAGACACTCTTCCCTCCCCCTGAGACATTCTCCCCTCCCCCTGCGACACTCTCCCCACCCCCCGAGACACTCTCCGCTTCCCCTGAGACACTCTCCCCTCCCCCTGAGACACTCTCCCCTCCCCCTGAGACACTCTCCCCTCCATCTGAGACACTCTCCCCTCCCCCCGAGACACTCTCCCCTCCCCCCGGGACATTCTCCCCTCCCCTCGGGACACTCTCCCCTCCCCCCGGGACACAGTCCCTTCCCTCCGGGACACTCTCACCTCCCCCCGGGACACTCTCCCCTCCCCTCCCCTGGGGCACTCTCCCCTCCCCCTGAGACACTCTCCACTCCCCCCGGGACACTCTCCCCTACCCTCCCCTCGGGACACTCTCCCCTCCCATCCCCTGGGGCACTCTCCCCTCCCCCTGAGATACTCTCCCCTCCCCCCGGGACACTCTCCCCTCCCCTCCCCCTGGGACACTCTCGCCTCCCCCCGCGTGACTCTCCCCTCCCCCTGAGACACTCTCCCCTCCCCTTGGGGCACTCTCCCATTCCCCCGGGACACTCGCCCCTCCCCACGGGACACTCTCCCCTCCCCCCGGGACACTCTCACCTGCCCTCCCCTCGGGACACTCTCCCCTCCCCCGGAGACACTCTCCCCTCCCCCCGGGACACTCTCCCCTCCCCTCGGGACACTCTCCCCTCCCCCCGGGACACAGTCCCTTCCCTCCGGGACACTCTCCCCTCCCCCAGGGACAATCTCCCCTCCGCCCGGGACACTCTCCCCTTCCCTCGGGACATTCTCCCCTCCCCTCGGGACACTCTCCCCTCGGGACACTCTCCCCTCCCCTCGGGAAACTCTCCCCTCCCCTCCGGACACTCTCCCCTCCCCCTGGGACACTTTCCCCTCGCCTGGGGCACTCTCCCCTCCCCCTGAGACACTCTCCCCTCCCCCCAGGACACTCTCCCCTACCCTCCCCTCGGGACACGCTCCCCACCCCCCGAGACACTCTCCCCTCCCCCCGGGACACTCTCCCCTCCCCACGGGACACTCTCCCCTCCCCCCGGGACACTCTCCCTCCCCCCGAGAGACACTCCTCTCCCCCCGAGATACTCTCCCCTCCCCCTGAGACATTCTCCCCTCCCTCTGAGACACTCTCCCCTCCCCCTGAGACACTCTCCCCTCCCCCCGGGACACTCTCCCCTGCCCTCCCCTCGGGATATTCTCCCCTCCCCCCGGAACATTCTCCCCTCCCCCCGGGACACTCTCCCCTCCCCCTGAGGCATTCTCCCCTCCCCCTGAGACATTCTCCCCTCCACTTGGGACACTATCCCCTCCCCCCGAGACACTCTCCCCTCCCCCCGGGACACTCTCCCCTCCCCCCGGGACACTCTTACCTCCCCCCCGGGACTCTCTCCCCTCCCCTCCCCTCGGGACACTCTCCCCTCCCCCAGAGACACTCTCCCCTCCCCCCGAGACACTCTCCCCTCCCCACGGGACACTCTCCCCTCCCCCCGGGACACTCTCCCCTCCCCTCCCCTCGGGACACTCTCCCCACCCCCCGGGACAATCTCCCCTCCGCCCGGAACACTCTCCCCTTCCCTAGGGACATTCTACCCTCCCCTCGGGACACTCTCCCCTCGGGACACTCTCCCCTCACCCTGGGACACTTTCCCCTCCCCTGGGGCACTCTCCCCTCCCCCTGATACACTCTCCCCTCCCCCCGGGACACTCTCCCGTCCCCTGAGACACTGTCCCCTCCCCCCGGGACACTCTCCCCTCACCCTGGGACACTTTCCCCTCCCCTGAGACACTCTCCCCTCCCCCCGGGACACTCTCCCTTCCCCCCGGGAGACTCTCCCCTCCCTCTGAGACACTCTCCCCTCCCCTTGGGACACTCTCGCCTCACCACTGGACACTCTCCCCTCCCCCCAGGACACTCTAAACTGCCCTCCCCTCGGGACACTCTCCCCTCCCACAGGGACATTCTCCCCTCCCCCCGGGACACTCTCCCCTCCCACAGGGACATTCTCCCCTCCCCCCGGGACACTCTCCCCTCCCACAGGGACATTCTCCCCTCCCCCCGGGACACTCTCCCCTCCCCCCCGGGACAACCTCCCCTCCCCTGCACTCGGGACACTCTCCCCTCCCCCCGAGACACTCTCCCCTCCCCCCGGGACACTCTCCCCTCCCCCCGGGACACTCTCCCCTACCCACCGACACACACACCCCTCCGCCCGGGACACTCTCCCCTCCCCACTGGACACTCTCCCCTCCCCCCGGGACACTCTCCCCTGCCCTCCCCTCGGGACACTCTCCCCTCCCCCCGGGACATTCTCCCCTCCCCCCGGGACACTCTCCCCTCCCCCCCGGGACAACCTCCCCTCCCCTGCACTCGGGACACTCTCCCCTCCCCCCGAGACACTCTCCCCTCCCCCCGGGACACTCTCCCCTCCCCCCGGGACACTCTCCCCTACCCACCGACACACACACCCCTCCGCCCGGGACACTCCCCTCCCCCCGGGACATTCTCGCCTTCCCCCGGGACACTCTTCCCTCCCCCTACGGGACAACCACCCCTCCCCTCCACTCGGGACACTCTCCCCTCCCCCCCGGGACACTTTCCCCTCCCCCCGGGACATTCTCCCCTCCCCTCCCCTCGGGACACTCTCCACTCCCCCAGAGACAATCTCCCCTCCCCCCGAGACACTCTCCCCTCCCCCCAGGACACTCTCCCCTCCCCCCGAAACACTCTCCCCACCCCCCGAGACACTCTCCTCTCCCCATGAGACACTCTTCCCTCCCCCTGAGACATTCTCCCCTCTCCCTGCGACACTCTCCCCACCCCCTGAGACACTCTCCCCTCCCCCTGAGACACTCTCCCCTCCCCCTGAGACACTCTCCCCTCCATCTGAGACACTCTCCCCTCCCCCCGAGACACTCTCCCCTCCCCCCGGGACACTCTCCCCTCCCCTCGGGACACTCTCCCCTCCCCCCGGGACACTCTCCCCTCCCCCCGGGACACTCTCCCCTCCCCCCGGGACAATCTCCCCTCCCCCTGAGACACTCTCCCCTCCCCCTGAGACACTCTCCCCTCCCCCTGAGACACTCTCCCCTCCATCTGAGACACTCTTCCCTCCCCCCGAGACACACTCCCCTCCCCCCGGGACATTCTCCCCTCCCCTCGGGACACTCTCCCCTCCCCCCGGGACACTCTCCCCTCCCCCCGGGACACTCTCCCCTCCCCTCGGGACACTCTCCCCTCCCCCCGGGACACTCTCCCCTCCCCCTGAGACACTCTCCCCACCCCCTGAGACACTCTCCCCTCCCCCTGAGACACTCTCCCCTCCCCCTGAGACACTCTCCCCTCCATCTGAGACACTCTCCCCTCCCCCCGAGACACACATCCCTCCGCCCGGGACACTCCCCTCCCCCCGGGACATTCTCCCCACCCCCCGGGACTCTCTCCCCTCCCCTCCCCTCGGGACACTCTCCCCTCCCCCAGAGACACTCTCCCCTCCCCCCGAGACACTCTCCCCTCCCCTCGGGACACTCTCCCCTACCCTCGGGACACACTCCTCTCCCCCCGGGACACTCTCCCCTCCCACTGAGACATTCTCCCCTCCCCCTGCGACACTCTCCCCACCCCCTGAGACACTCTCCCCTCCATCTGAGACACTCTCCCCTACCCACCGACACACACACCCCTCCGCCCGGGACACTCCCCTCCCCCCGGGACATTCTCCCCTCCCCCCGGGACACTCTCCCCTCCCCCCCGGGACACTTTCCCCTCCCCCCGGGACACTCTCCCCTCCCCTCCCCTCGGGACACTCTCCACTCCCCCAGAGACACTCTCCCCTCCCCCCGAGACACTCTCCCCTCCCCCCAGGACACTCTCCACTCCCCCCGAAACACTCTCCCCACCCCCCGAGACACTCTCCTCTCCCCATGAGACACTCTTCCCTCCCCCTGAGACATTCTCCCCTCCCCCTGCGACACTCTCCCCACCCCCTGAGACACTCTCCCCTCCCCCTGAGACACTCTCCCCTCCCCCTGAGACACTCTCCCCTCCATCTGAGACACTCTCCCCTCCCCCCGAGACACTCTCCCCTCCCCCCGGGACACTCTCCCCTCCCCTCGGGACACTCTCCCCTCCCCCCGGGACACTCTCCCCTCCCCCCGGGACACTCTCCCCTCCCCCCGGGACACTCTCCCCTCCCCTCGGGACACTCTCCCCTCCCCCCGGGACACAGTCCCTTCCCTCCGGGACACTCTCCCCTCCCCCAGGGACAATCTCCCCTCCGCCCGGGACACTCTCCCCTTCCCTCGGGACATTCTCCCCTCCCCTCGGGACACTCTCCCCTCGGGACACTCTCCCCTCCCCTCGGGAAACTCTCCCCTCCCCTCCGGACACTCTCCCCTCCCCCTGGGACACTTTCCCCTCGCCTGGGGCACTCTCCCCTCCCCCTGAGACACTCTCCCCTCCCCCCAGGACACTCTCCCCTACCCTCCCCTCGGGACACGCTCCCCACCCCCCGAGACACTCTCCCCTCCCCCCGGGACACTCTCCCCTCCCCACGGGACACTCTCCCCTCCCCCCGGGACACTCTCCCTCCCCCCGAGAGACACTCCTCTCCCCCCGAGATACTCTCCCCTCCCCCTGAGACATTCTCCCCTCCCCCTGAGACACTCTCCCCTCCCCCTGAGACACTCTCCCCTCCCCCCGGGACACTCTCCCCTGCCCTCCCCTCGGGATATTCTCCCCTCCCCCCGGAACATTCTCCCCTCCCCCCGGGACACTCTCCCCTCCCCCTGAGGCATTCTCCCCTCCCCCTGAGACATTCTCCCCTCCACTTGGGACACTATCCCCTCCCCCCGAGACACTCTCCCCTCCCCCCGGGACACTCTCCCCTCCCCCCGGGACACTCTTACCTCCCCCCCGGGACTCTCTCCCCTCCCCTCCCCTCGGGACACTCTCCCCTCCCCCAGAGACACTCTCCCCTCCCCCCGAGACACTCTCCCCTCCCCACGGGACACTCTCCCCTCCCCCCGGGACACTCTCCCCTCCCCTCCCCTCGGGACACTCTCCCCACCCCCCGGGACAATCTCCCCTCCGCCCGGAACACTCTCCCCTTCCCTAGGGACATTCTACCCTCCCCTCGGGACACTCTCCCCTCGGGACACTCTCCCCTCACCCTGGGACACTTTCCCCTCCCCTGGGGCACTCTCCCCTCCCCCTGATACACTCTCCCCTCCCCCCGGGACACTCTCCCGTCCCCTGAGACACTCTCCCCTCCCCCCGGGACACTCTCCCTTCCCCCCGGGAGACTCTCCCCTCCCTCTGAGACACTCTCCCCTCCCCTTGGGACACTCTCGCCTCACCACTGGACACTCTCCCCTCCCCCCAGGACACTCTAAACTGCCCTCCCCTCGGGACACTCTCCCCTCCCACAGGGACATTCTCCCCTCCCCCCGGGACACTCTCCCCTCCCCCCGGGACATTCTCCCCTCCCCCCGGGACACTCTCCCCTCCCCCCCGGGACAACCTCCCCTCCCCTGCACTCGGGACACTCTCCCCTCCCCCCGAGACACTCTCCCCTCCCCCCGGGACACTCTCCCCTCCCCCCGGGACACTCTCCCCTACCCACCGACACACACACCCCTCCGCCCGGGACACTCCCCTCCCCCCGGGACATTCTCCCCTTCCCCCGGGACACTCTCCCCTCCCCCCCGGGACACTTTCACCTCCCCCCGGGACACTCTCCCCTCCCCTCCCCTCGGGACACTCTCCACTCCCCCAGAGACACTCTCCCCTCCCCCCGAGACACTCTCCCCTCCCCCCAGGACACTCTCCCCTCCCCCCGAAACACTCTCCCCACCCCCCGAGACACTCTCCTCTCCCCATGAGACACTCTTCCCTCCCCCTGAGACATTCTCCCCTCCCCCTGCGACACTCTCCCCACCCCCCGAGACACTCTCCGCTTCCCCTGAGACACTCTCCCCTCCCCCTGAGACACTCTCCCCTCCCCCTGAGACACTCTCCCCTCCATCTGAGACACTCTCCCCTCCCCCCGAGACACTCTCCCCTCCCCCCGGGACATTCTCCCCTCCCCTCGGGACACTCTCCCCTCCCCCCGGGACACAGTCCCTTCCCTCCGGGACACTCTCACCTCCCCCCGGGACACTCTCCCCTCCCCTCCCCTGGGGCACTCTCCCCTCCCCCTGAGACACTCTCCACTCCCCCCGGGACACTCTCCCCTACCCTCCCCTCGGGACACTCTCCCCTCCCATCCCCTGGGGCACTCTCCCCTCCCCCTGAGATACTCTCCCCTCCCCCCGGGACACTCTCCCCTCCCCTCCCCCTGGGACACTCTCGCCTCCCCCCGCGTGACTCTCCCCTCCCCCTGAGACACTCTCCCCTCCCCTTGGGGCACTCTCCCATTCCCCCGGGACACTCGCCCCTCCCCACGGGACACTCTCCCCTCCCCCCGGGACACTCTCACCTGCCCTCCCCTCGGGACACTCTCCCCTCCCCCGGAGACACTCTCCCCTCCCCCCGGGACACTCTCCCCTCCCCTCGGGACACTCTCCCCTCCCCCCGGGACACAGTCCCTTCCCTCCGGGACACTCTCCCCTCCCCCAGGGACAATCTCCCCTCCGCCCGGGACACTCTCCCCTTCCCTCGGGACATTCTCCCCTCCCCTCGGGACACTCTCCCCTCGGGACACTCTCCCCTCCCCTCGGGAAACTCTCCCCTCCCCTCCGGACACTCTCCCCTCCCCCTGGGACACTTTCCCCTCGCCTGGGGCACTCTCCCCTCCCCCTGAGACACTCTCCCCTCCCCCCAGGACACTCTCCCCTACCCTCCCCTCGGGACACGCTCCCCACCCCCCGAGACACTCTCCCCTCCCCCCGGGACACTCTCCCCTCCCCACGGGACACTCTCCCCTCCCCCCGGGACACTCTCCCTCCCCCCGAGAGACACTCCTCTCCCCCCGAGATACTCTCCCCTCCCCCTGAGACATTCTCCCCTCCCTCTGAGACACTCTCCCCTCCCCCTGAGACACTCTCCCCTCCCCCCGGGACACTCTCCCCTGCCCTCCCCTCGGGATATTCTCCCCTCCCCCCGGAACATTCTCCCCTCCCCCCGGGACACTCTCCCCTCCCCCTGAGGCATTCTCCCCTCCCCCTGAGACATTCTCCCCTCCACTTGGGACACTATCCCCTCCCCCCGAGACACTCTCCCCTCCCCCCGGGACACTCTCCCCTCCCCCCGGGACACTCTTACCTCCCCCCCGGGACTCTCTCCCCTCCCCTCCCCTCGGGACACTCTCCCCTCCCCCAGAGACACTCTCCCCTCCCCCCGAGACACTCTCCCCTCCCCACGGGACACTCTCCCCTCCCCCCGGGACACTCTCCCCTCCCCTCCCCTCGGGACACTCTCCCCACCCCCCGGGACAATCTCCCCTCCGCCCGGAACACTCTCCCCTTCCCTAGGGACATTCTACCCTCCCCTCGGGACACTCTCCCCTCGGGACACTCTCCCCTCACCCTGGGACACTTTCCCCTCCCCTGGGGCACTCTCCCCTCCCCCTGATACACTCTCCCCTCCCCCCGGGACACTCTCCCGTCCCCTGAGACACTGTCCCCTCCCCCCGGGACACTCTCCCCTCACCCTGGGACACTTTCCCCTCCCCTGAGACACTCTCCCCTCCCCCCGGGACACTCTCCCTTCCCCCCGGGAGACTCTCCCCTCCCTCTGAGACACTCTCCCCTCCCCTTGGGACACTCTCGCCTCACCACTGGACACTCTCCCCTCCCCCCAGGACACTCTAAACTGCCCTCCCCTCGGGACACTCTCCCCTCCCACAGGGACATTCTCCCCTCCCCCCGGGACACTCTCCCCTCCCACAGGGACATTCTCCCCTCCCCCCGGGACACTCTCCCCTCCCACAGGGACATTCTCCCCTCCCCCCGGGACACTCTCCCCTCCCCCCCGGGACAACCTCCCCTCCCCTGCACTCGGGACACTCTCCCCTCCCCCCGAGACACTCTCCCCTCCCCCCGGGACACTCTCCCCTCCCCCCGGGACACTCTCCCCTACCCACCGACACACACACCCCTCCGCCCGGGACACTCCCCTCCCCCCGAGACACTCTCCCCTCCCCCCAGGACACTCTCCCCTCCCCCCGAAACACTCTCCCCACCCCCCGAGACACTCTCCTCTCCCCATGAGACACTCTTCCCTCCCCCTGAGACATTCTCCCCTCCCCCTGCGACACTCTCCCCACCCCCCGAGACACTCTCCCCTCCCCCTGAGACACTCTCCCCTCCCCCTGAGACACTCTCCCCTCCCCCTGAGACACTCTCCCCTCCCCCTGAGACACTCTCCCCTCCATCTGAGACACTCTCCCCTCCCCCCGAGACACTCTCCCCTCCCCCCGGGACATTCTCCCCTCCCCTCGGGACACTCTCCCCTCCCCCCGGGACACAGTCCCTTCCCTCCGGGACACTCTCACCTCCCCCCGGGACACTCTCCCCTCCCCTCCCCTGGGGCACTCTCCCCTCCCCCTGAGACACTCTCCCCTCCCCCCGGGACACTCTCCCCTACCCTCCCCTCGGGACACTCTCCCCTCCCATCCCCTGGGGCACTCTCCCCTCCCCCTGAGATACTCTCCCCTCCCCCCGGGACACTCTCCCCTCCCCTCCCCCTGGGACACTCTCGCCTCCCCCCGCGTGACTCTCCCCTCCCCCTGAGACACTCTCCCCTCCCCTTGGGGCACTCTCCCATTCCCCCGGGACACTCGCCCCTCCCCACGGGACACTCTCCCCTCCCCCCGGGACACTCTCACCTGCCCTCCCCTCGGGACACTCTCCCCTCCCCCGGAGACACTCTCCCCTCCCCCCGAGACACTCTCCCCTCCCCCCGGGACACTCTCCCCTACCCTCCCCTCGGGACACTCTCCCCTCCCATCCCCTGGGGCACTCTCCCCTCCCCCTGATACACTCTCCCCTCCCCCCGGGACACTCTCCCCTCCCCTGAGACAATCTCCCCTCCCCCCGGGACACTCTCCCCTCCCCCCGGGACACTCTCCCCTCCCATCCCCTGGGGCACTCTCCCCTCCCCTGAGACAATCTCCCCTCCCCACTGGACACTCTCCCCTCCCCCCGGGACACTCTCCCCTACCCACCGACACACACACCCCTCCGCCCGTGACACTCCCCTCCCCCCGGGACATTCTCCCCTTCCCCCTGGACACTCTCCCCTCCCCCCCGGGACACTTTCCCCTCCCCCCGGGACACTCTCCCCTCCCCTCCCCTCGGGACACTCTCCACTCCCCCAGAGACACTCTCCCCTGCCCCCGAGACACTCTCCCCTCCCCCCAGGACACTCTCCCCTCCCCCCGAAACACTCTCCCCACCCCCCGAGACACTCTCCTCTCCCCATGAGACACTCTCCCCTCCCCCCGGGACACTCTCAACTGCCCTCCCCTCGGGACACTCTCCCCTCCCACCGGGACATTCTCCCCTCCCCCCGGGACACTCTCCCCTCCCCCCGGGATATTCTCCCCTCCCCCCGGGACACTCTCCCCTCCCCCCCGGGACACTCTCCCCTCCCCCCGGGACACTCTCCCCTCCCCCCGGGACACTCTCCCCTCCCCCCGGGACACTCTCCCCTACCCACCGACACACACACCCCTCCGCCCGTGACACTCCCCTCCCCCCGGGACATTCACCCCTTCCCCCGGGACACTCTCCCCTCCCCCCCGGGACACTTTCCCCTCCCCCCGGGACACTCTCCCCTCCCCTCCCCTCGGGACACTCTCCACTCCCCCAGAGACACTCTCCCCTCCCCCCGAAACACTCTCCCCACCCCCCGAGACACTCTCCCCTCCCCCCAGGACACTCTCCCCTCCCCCCGAAACACTCTCCCCACCCCCCGAGACACTCTCCTCTCCCCATGAGACACTCTCCCCTCCCCCTGAGACATTCTCCCCTCCCCCTGCGACACTCTCCCCACCCCCTGAGACACTCTCCCCTCCCCCTGAGACACTCTCCCCTCCCCTTGGGACACACTCCCCTCCCCCCGGGACATTCTCCCCTCCCCCCGGGACACTCTTCCCTCCCCCCCGGGACTCTCTCCCCTCCCCTCCCCTCGGGACACTCTCCCCTCCCCCCGAGACACTCTCCCCTCCCCCCGAGACACTCTCCCCTCGGGACACTCTCCCCTCCCCTCGGGACACACTCCTCTCCCCCCGGGACACTCTCCCCTCCCCCCAGGACACTCTCCCCTCCCACTGAGACATTCTCCCCTCCCCCTGCGACACTCTCCCCAAACCCTGAGACACTCTCCCCTCCCCCTGAGACACTCTCCCCTCCCCTTGGGACACACTCCCCTCCCACTGAGACACTCTCCCCTCCCCCCGGGACACTGTCCCCTCCCCCCGGGACACTGTCCCAACCCCCCGGGACACTCTCCCCTCCCCCCGAGACACTCTTCCCTCCCCCTGAGACATTCTCCCCTCCCCCTGAGACACTCTCCCCTCCCCCTGAGACACTCTCCCCTCCATCTGAGACACTCTCCCATCACCCTGAGACACTCTCCCCTCCCCCTGAGACACTCTCCCCTCCCCCCGGGACACTCTCCCCTCCCCTCCCCCTGGGACACTCTCCCCTCCCCCTGAGACACTCTCCCCACCCCCTGAGACACTCTCCCCTCCCCTCCCCCTGAGACACTCTCCCCTCCCCCTGAGACACTCTCCCCTCCCCCCGGGACACTCTCCCCTCCCCTCCCCCTGGGACACTCTCCCCTCCCCCTGAGACACTCTCCCCACCCCCTGAGACACTCTCCCCTCCCCACCCCCTGAGACACTCTCCCCTCCCCTCCCCCCGGGACACTCTCCCCTCCCCTCCCCCTGAGACACTCTCCCCTCGTCCCGGGACACTCTCCCCTCCCCTCCGCCTGGGACACTCTCCCCACCCCCTGAGACACTCTCCCCTCCCCCTGAGACACTCTCCCCTCCCCCCAGGACACTCTCCCCTCCCCTCCGCCTGGGACACTCTCCCCACCCCCTGAGACACTCTCCCCTCCCCCTGAGACACTCTCCCCTCCCCCCAGGACACTCTCCCCTCCCCTCCCCCTGGGACACTCTCCCCACCCGCTGAGACACTGTCCCCTCCCCCCGGGACACTCTCCCCTCCCCTCCCCCTGAGACACTCTCCCCTCCCCCTAAGACACTCTCCCCTCCCCCCCGGGACACTCTCCCCTCCCCTCCCCCCGGGACACTCTCCCCTCCCCCTGAGACACTCTCCCCTCCCCTTGGGGCACTCTCCCATCCCCCCGGGACACTCTCCCCACCACCCGGGACACTCTCCCCTCCCCACTGGACACTCTCCCCTCCCCCCGGGACACTCTCACCTGCCCTCCCCTCGGGACACTCTCCCCTCCCACCGGGACATTCTCCCCTCCCCCCGGGACACTCTCCCCTCCCCCCGGGACACTCTCCCCTCCCCCCGGGACACTCTCCCCTCCCCTCCGGGACAACCTCCCCTCCCCTGCACTCGGGACACTCTCCCCTCCCCCCGAGACACTCTCCCCTCCCCCCGGGACACACTCCCCTCCCCCCGGGACACTCTCCCCTCCCCTCCGCTCGGGACACTCTCCCCTCCCCCCGGGACACACTCCCCTCCCCCAGAGACACTCTCCCCTCCCCCCGAGACACTCTCCCCTCCCCCCAGGACATTCTCCACTCCCCCCGAAACACTCTCCCCACCCCCCGAGACACTCTTCCCTCCCCCTGAGACATTCTCCCCTCCCCCTGCGACACTCTCCCCACCCCCTGAGACACTCTCCCCTCCCCCTGAGACACTCTCCCCTCCCCCTGAGACACTCTCCCCTCCATCTGAGACACTCTCCCCTCCCCCCGAGACACTCTCCCCTCCCCCCGGGACACTCGCCCCTCCCCTCGGGACACTCTCCCCTCCCCCCGGGACACTCTCCCCTCCCCCCGGGACGCTCTCCCCTCCCCCCGGGACACTCTCCCCTCCCCCCGATACACTCTTCCCTCCCCCTGAGACATTCTCCCCTCCCCCTGAGACACTCTCCCCACCCCCTGAGACACTCTCCCCTCCCCCTGAGACACTCTCCCCTCCCCCTGAGACACTCTCCCCTCCATCTGAGACACTCTCCCCTCCCCCCGAGACACTCTCCCCTCCCCCCGGGACATTCTCCCCTCCCCTCGGGACACTCTCCCCTCCCCCCGGGACACAGTCCCTTCCCTCCGGGACACTCTCCCCTCCCCCCGGGACAATCTCCCCTCCGCCCGGGACACTCTCCCCTTCCCTCGGGACATTCTCCCCTCCCCTCGGGACACTCTCCCCTCGGGACACTCTCCCCTCCCCACGGGAAACTCTACCCTCCCCCAGAGACACTCTCCCCTCCCCCCGGGACAATCTCCCCTCCGCCCGGGACATTCTCCCCTTCCCTCGGGACATTCTCCCCTCCCCTCGGGACACTCTCCCCTCGGGACTCTCTCCCCTCCCCACGGGAAACTCTCCCCTCCCCTCCGGACACTCTCCCCTCCCCCTGGGACACTTTCCCCTCGCCTGGGGCACTCTCCCCTCCCCCTGAGACACTCTCCCCTCCCCATGGGACACTCTCCCCTACCCTCCCCTCGGGACACTCTCCCCTCCCCTCCCCTGGGGCACTCTCCCCTCCCCCTGAGACACTCTCCCCTCCCCCCGGGACACTCTCCCCTCCCCTGAGACACTCTCCCCTCCCCCCGGGACACTCTCCCCTCCCCTCCCCCCGGGACACTCTCGCCTCCCCCTGCGAGACTCTCCCCTCCCCCTGAGACACTCTCCCCTCCCCTTGGGGCACTCTCCCATTCCCCCGGGACACTCTCCCCTCCCCACGGGACACTCTCCCCTCCCCCCGGGACACTCTCACCTGCCCTCCCCTCGGGACACTCTCCCCTGCCCCCGAGACACTCTCCCTCCCCCCGAGACATTCTCCCCTCCCCCTGAGACACTCTCCCCTCCCCCTGAGACACTCTCCCCTCCCCCCGGGACACTCTTCCCTCCCCCCCGGGACTCTCTCCCCTCCCCTCCCCCCGGAACATTCTCCCCTCCCCCCGGGACACTCTCCCCTCCCCCTACGGGACAACCACCCCTCTCCTCCACTCGGGACACTATCCCCTCCCCCCGAGACAATCTCCCCTCCCCCCGGGACACTCTCCCCTCCCCCCGGGACACTCTCCCCTACCCACCGACACACACACCCCACCGCCCGGGACACTCCCCTCCCCCCGGGACATTCTCCCCTCCCCCCGGGACACTCTTCCCTCCCCCCCGGGACTCTCTCCCCTCCCCTCCCCTCGGGACACTCTCCCCTCCCCCCGAGACACTCTCCCCTCCCCCCGAGACACTCTCGCCTCGGGACACTCTCCCCTCCCCTCGGGACACACTCCTCTCCCCCCGGGACACTCTCCCCTCCCCCCAGGACACTCTCCCCTCCCACTGAGACATTCTCCCCTCCCCCTGCGACACTCTCCCCACCCCCTGAGACACTCTCCCCTCCCCCTGAGACACTCTCCCCTCCCCTTGGGACACACTCCCCTCCCCCTGAGACACTCTCCCCTCCCCCCGGGACACTGTCCCCTCCCCCCGGGACACTGTCCCCTCCCCCCGGGACACTCTCCCCTCCCCCCGAGACACTCTTCCCTCCCCCTGAGACATTCTCCCCTCCCCCTGAGACACTCTCCCCTCCCCCTGAGACACTCTCCCCTCCATCTGAGACACTCTCCCCTCCCCCCGAGACACTCTTCCCTCCCCCTGAGACATTCTCCCCTCCCCTTGGGACACACTCCCCTCCCCCTGAGACACTCTCCCCTCCCCCCGGGACACTGTCCCCTCCCCCCGGGACACTGTCCCCTCCCCCCGGGACACTCTCCCCTCCCCCTGAGACACTCTCCCCTCCCCCTGAGACACTCTCCCCACCCCCTGAGACACTCTCCCATCACCCTGAGACACTCTCCCCTCCCCCTGAGACACTCTCCCCTCCCCCCGGGACACTCTCCCCTCCCCTCCCCCTGGGACACTCTCCCCTCCCCCTGAGACACTCTCCCCACCCCCTGAGACACTCTCCCCCCCCCTCCCCCTGAGACACTCTCCCCTCCCCCCGGGACACTCTCCCCTCCCCTCCCCCTGAGACACTCTCCCCTCCCCCTGAGACACTCTCCCCACCCCCTGAGACACTCTCCCCTCCCCACCCCCTGAGACACTCTCCCCTCCCCTCCCCCCGGGACACTCTCCCCTCCCCTCCCCCTGAGACACTCTCCCCTCGTCCCGGGACACTCTCCCCTCCCCTCCGCCTGGGACACTCTCCCCACCCCCTGAGACACTCTCCCCTCCCCCTGAGACACTCTCCCCTCCCCCCAGGACACTCTCCCCTCCCCTCCCCCTGGGACACTCTCCCCACCCGCTGAGACACTGTCCCCTCCCCCCGGGACACTCTCCCCTCCGCTCCCCCTGAGACACTCTCCCCTCCCCCTAAGACACTCTCCCCTCCCCCCGGGACACTCTCCCCTCCCCTCCCCCCGGGACACTCTCCCCTCCCCCTGGGAGACTCTCCCCTACCCCTGAGACATTCTCCCCTCCCCTTGGGGCACTCTCCCCTCCCCCCGGGACACTCTCACCTGCCCTCCCCTCGGGACACTCTCCCCTCCCACCGGGACATTCTCCCCTCCCCCCGGGACACTCTCCCCTCCCCCCGGGACACTCTCCCCTCCCCCCGGGACACTCTCCCCTCCCCCCGGGACACTCTCCCCTGCCCTCCCCTCGGGACACTCTCCCCTCCCCCCGGGACATTCTCCCCTCCCCCCGGGACACTCTCCCCTCCCCTCCGGGACAACCTCCCCTCCCCTGCACTCGGGACACTCTCCCCTCCGCCCGAGACACTCTCCCCTCCCCCCGGGACACACTCCCCTCCCCCCGGGACACTCTCCCCTCCCCTCCGCTCGGGACACTCTCCACTCCCCCAGAGACACTCTCCCCTCCCCCCGAGACACTCTCCCCTCCCCCCAGGACATTCTCCACTCCCCCCGAAACACTCTCCCCACCCCCCGAGACACTCTTCCCTCCCCCTGAGACATTCTCCCCTCCCCCTGCGACACTCTCCCCACCCCCTGAGACACTCTCCCCTCCCCCTGAGACACTCTCCCCTCCCCCTGAGACACTCTCCCCTCCATCTGAGACACTCTCCCCTCCCCCCGAGACACTCTCCCCTCCCCCCGGGACATTCTCCCCTCCCCTCGGGACACTCTCCACTCCCCCCGGGACACAGTCCCTTCCCTCCGGGACACTCTCCCCTCCCCCCGGGACAATCTCCCCTCCGCCCGGGACACTCTCCCCTTCCCTCGGGACATTCTCCCCTCCCCTCGGGACACTCTCCCCTCCCCTCCCCTCGGGACACTCTCCCCTCCCCCAGAGACACTCTCCCCTCCCCCCGGGACAATCTCCCCTCCGCCCGGGACATTCTCCCCTTCCCTCGGGACATTCTCCCCTCCCCTCGGGACACTCTCCCCTCGGGACTCTCTCCCCTCCCCACGGGAAACTCTCCCCTCCCCTCCGGACACTCTCCCCTCCCCCTGGGACACTTTCCCCTCGCCTGGGGCACTCTCCCCTCCCCCTGAGACACTCTCCCCTCCCCATGGGACACTCTCCCCTACCCTCCCCTCGGGACACTCTCCCCTCCCCTCCCCTGGGGCACTCTCCCCTCCCCCCGGGACACTCTCCCCTCCCCTGAGACACTCTCCCCTCCCCCCGGGACACTCTCCCCTCCCCTGAGACACTCTCCCCTCCCCCCGGGACACTCTCCCCTCCCCTCCCCCCGGGACACTCTCGCCTCCCCCTGCGAGACTCTCCCCTCCCCCTGAGACACTCTCCCCTCCCCTTGGGGCACTCTCCCATTCCCCCGGGACACTCTCCCCTCCCCTCGGGACACTCTCCCCTCCCCCCGAGACACTCTCCCTCCCCCCGAGACATTCTCCCCTCCCCCTGAGACACTCTCCCCTCCCCCTGAGACACTCTCCCCTCCCCCCGGGACACTCTTCCCTCCCCCCCGGGACTCTCTCCCCTCCCCTCCCCTCGGGACACTCTCCCCTCCCCCAGAGACACTCTCCCCTCCCCCTGAGACACTCTCCCCTCCCCCTGAGACACTCTCCCCTCCCCCCGGGACATTCTCCCCTCCCCTCGGGACACTCTCCCCTCCCCCCGGGACACTCTCCCCTCCCCCCGAGACACTCTTCCCTCCCCCTGAGACATTCTCACCTCCCCATGAGACACTCTCCCCACCCCCTGAGACACTCTCCCCTCCATCTGAGACACTCTCCCATCCCCCTAAGACACTCTCCCCACCCCCTGAGACACTCTCCCCTCCCCCTGAGACACTCTCCCCTCCCCCCGGGACACTCTCCCCTCCCCTCCCCCTGGGACACTCTCCCCTCCCCCTGAGACACTCTCCCCACCCCCTGAGACACTCTCCCCTCCCCCCGGGACACTCTCCCCTCCCCTCCCCCTGAGACAGTCTCCCCTACCCCCGGGACACTCTCCCCTCCCCTCCGCCTGGGACACTCTCCCCACCCCCTGAGACACTCTCCACTCCCCCTGAGACACTCTCCCCTCCTCCCGGGACACTCTCCCCTCCCCTCCCCCTGGGACACTCTCCGCACCCGCTGAGACACTGTCCCCTCCCCCCGGGACACTCTCCCCTCCCCTCCCCCAGAGATACTCTCCCCTCCCCCTGAGACACTCTCCCCTCCCCCGGGACACTCCCCCTCCCCCCGAGACACTCTCCCCTCCCCCCGAGACACTCTCCTCTCCACCCGAGACACTCTCCCCTCCATCTGAGACACTCTACCCTCCCCCCGAGACACTCTCCCCTCCCCCCGGGACACTCTCCCCTCCCCTCGGGAGACTCTCCCCTCCCCCCGGGACACACTCCCCTCCCCACGGGACACTCTCCCCTCCCCCCGGGACACTCTCCCCTCCCCCCGGGACACTCTCCCCTCCCCCCGGGACACTCTTCCCTCCCCCTGAGACATTCTCCCCTCCAGCTGAGACATTCTCCCCTCCCCCCGAGACGCTCTCCCCTCCCCCCCGGGACACTCTCCCCTCCCTCGGGACATTCTCCCCTCAGCCCGGGACACAGTCCCTTCCCTCCGGGACACTCTCCCCTCCCCCCGGGACACTCTCCCCTCCCCCCGGGACACTCTCCCCTCCCCCCGGGACACTCTTCCCTGCCCTCCCCTCGGGACACTCTCCCCTCCCCCCGGGACACTCTCCCCTCCCACGGGACTCTCTCCCCTCCCCCCGGGACACTCTCCCCTCCACCCGGGACACTCTCCCCTCCCCTCGGGACACTATCCCCTCCACCCGAGACACTCTCGCCTCCCCTCGGGACACTATCCCCTCCCCCCAGGACACTCTCCCCTCCCCCCGGGACACTCTCCCCTCCCCCCGGGACACTCTCCCCTCCCCCCGGGACACTCTCCCCTCCCCCCGGGACACTCTTCCCTCCCCCTGAGACATTCTCCCTTCCCCCTGCGACACTCTCCCCAGCCCTTGAGACACTCTCCCCTCCCCCTGAGACACTCTCCCCTCCCCCTAAGACACTCTCCCCTCCATCTGAGACACTCTCCCCTCCCCTCGAGACACTCTCCCCTCCCCCCTGGACACTCACCCCTCCCCTCGGGACACTCTCCCCTCCCCCCGGGACACTCTCCCCTCCCCCCGAGACACTCTCCCCTCCCCCTGAGACACTCTCCCCTCCCCCTGAGACACTCTCCATTCCCCCTGAGACACTCTCCCCTCCCCCCGGGACACTCTCCCCTCCCCCCGGGACACTCTCCCCTCCCCCTGAGACACTCTCCCCTCCCCCCGGGACACTCTCCCCTCCCCTCGGGCCACTCTCCCCTCCCCCCGGGACACTCTCCCCTCCCCCTGAGACATTCTCCCCTCCCCCCGGGACACTCTCCCCTCCCCCTGAGACACTCTTCCCTCCCCCTGAGACACTCTCCCCTCCCCCTGAGACACTCTCCCCTCCCCCTGAGACACTCTCCCCTCCATCTGAGACACGCTCCCCTCCCCCCGAGACACTCTCCCCTCCCCCCTGGACACTCACCCCTCCCCTCGGGACACTCTCCCCTCCCCCCGGGACACTCTCCCCTCCCCCAGAGACACTCTCCCCTCCCCCCGAGACACTCTCCCCTCCATCTGAGACACGCTCCCCTCCCCCCGAGACACTCTCCCCTCCCCCCTGGACACTCACCCCTCCCCTCGGGACACTCTCCCCTCCCCCCGAGACACTCTCCCCTCCCCACGGGACACTCTCCCCTCCCCCCGGGACACTCTCCCCTCCCCTCGGGACACTCTCCCCTCCCCCCGAGACACTCTTCCCTCCCCTTGAGACATTCTCCCCTCCCCCTGAGACACTCTCCCCACCCCCTGAGACACTCTCCCCTCCATCTGAGACACTCTCCCATCCCCCTGAGACACTCTCCCCACCCCCTGAGACACTCTCCCCTCCCCCTGAGACACTCTCCCCTCCCCCCGGGACACTCTCCCCTCCCCTCCCCCTGGGACACTCTCCCCTCCCCCTGAGACACTCTCCCCACCCCCTGAGACACTCTCCCCTCCCCCCGGGACACTCTCCCCTCCCCTCCGCCTGGGACACTCTCCCCACCCCCCGGGACACTCTCCCCTCCCCTCCCCCTGAGACACACTCCCCTCCCCCCGGGACACTCTCCCCTCCCCTCCGCCTGGGACACTCTCCCCACCCCCTGAGACACTCTCCCCTCCCCCTGAGACACTCTCCCCTCCCCCCGGGACACTCTCCCCTCCCCTCCCCCTGAGACACACTCCCCTCCCCCCGGGACACTCTCCCCTCCCCTCCGCCTGGGACACTCTCCCCACCCCCTGAGACACTCTCCCCTCCCCCTGAGACACTCTCCCCTCCTCCCGGGACACTCTCCCCTCCCCTCCCCCTGGGACACTCTCCCCACCCGCTGAGACACTGTCCCCTCCCCCCGGGACACTCTCCCCTCCCCTCCCCCAGAGATACTCTCCCCTCCCCCTGAGACACTCTCCCCTCCCCCGGGACACTCCTCCTCCCCCCGAGACACTCTCCCCTCCCCCCGAGACACTCTCCTCTCCCCCCGAGATACTCTCCCCTCCATCTGAGACACTCTACCCTCCCCCCGAGACACTCTCCCCTCCCCCCGGGACACTCTCCCCTCCCCTCGGGAGACTCTCCCCTCCCCCCGGGATACACTCCCCTCCCCCCGGGACACTCTCCCCTCCCCCCGGGACACTCTCCCCTCCCCCCGGGACACTCTCCCCTCCCCCCGGGACACTCTTCCCTCCCCCTGAGACATTCTCCCCTCCAGCTGAGACATTCTCCCCTCCCCCCGAGACGCTCTCCCCTCCCCCCGGGACACTCTCCCCTCCCCTCGGGACATTCTCCCCTCACCCCGGGACACAGTCCCTTCCCTCCGGGACACTCTCCCCTACCCCCGGGAAACTCTCCCCTCCCCCCGGGACACTCTCCCCTCCCCCCGGGATACTCTTCCCTCCCCTCCCCTCGGGACACTCTCCCCTCCCCCCGGGACACTCTCCCCTCCCACGGGACTCTCTCCCCTCCCCCCGGGACACTCTCCCCTCCACCCGGGACACTCTCCCCTCCCCTCGGGACACTATCCCCTCCCCACGAGACACTCTCCCCTCCCCTCGGGACACTATCCCCTCCCCCCAGGACACTCTTCCCTCCCCCCGGGACACTCTCCCCTCCCCCCGGGACACTCTCCTCTCCCCCCGAGACACTCTTCCCTCCCCCTGAGACACTCTCCCCTCCCCCTGAGACACTCTCCCCTCCCCCTAAGACACTCTCCCCTCCATCTGAGACACTCTCCCCTCCCCCCGAGACACTCTCCCCTCCCCCCTGGACACTCACCCCTCCCCTCGGGACACTCTCCCCTCCCCCCGGGACACTCTCCCCTCCCCCCGAGACAGTCTCCCCTCCCCCTGAGACACTCTCCCCACCCCCTGAGACACTCTCCCCTCCCCCTGAGACACTCTCCCCTCCATCTGAGACACTCTCCCCTCCCCCTGAGACACTCTCCCCACCCCCTGAGACACTCTCCCCTCCCCCTGAGACACTCTCCCCTCCCCCCGGGACACTCTCCCCTCCCCCCGGGACACTCTCCCCTCCCCCCGAGACACTCTCCCCTCCCCCCGGGACACTCTCCCCTCCCCTCGGGACACTCTCCCCTCCCCCCGGC